>NC_056739.1:1969982333-1970282333 GCF_019279795.1 Protopterus annectens
CGCGGTGGTGCAGCGGTAGCGTTGTCGCCTCACAGCAAGAGGTTCTCCTGTTCGATTCTGGGCTGGAGCACCTTCTGTGTGGAGTCTGCATGTCCTCCCCACGATTGAGTGGCGTTCGAAAGATGTGTAAATGGGCGTGCCTTTGTTGAAGGTTGGGTGTCGGGCTGGCACCATAAAAATCGACTGCCAATCATTAGCGGACTGGAGTTCCGCTGTGGCGACCCCTAACTGGGAAAAGCCGAAAGAAAAACAAACACTGTGAATAGTGCAAATGGTTCCAGCTATATACTAGAGTGATTTCCCTTCAATGGACAAGTTTTGTTCCAGTCTGACTGTCTGAAAGAGCCAGTGATGTTCCGTGCATCTTCTTTTGTACAATTACTTTTATTCTGCCCACATCATCTTCTGATCCATCCATCCACCCTCAACCCCTTTTCCCATTTTTTTTCTTGGCACATATAAGGAAAATAACCACTTCTGACAAGCTCACTCTTAAAAGCGTTTGACTGCAGCTTAAACTTCAGATGTTCTTCATTCCACATTGCTGCAGTCCTAACTATTGGGTAGTCCGCTGTCCAGTCGGCCCGAATACCAAAGTATATGGCTGACGTCGGTCACGGCGCATTAGACTGACGTCAGTACGTCAGGGTACTAATGCGCATGACCGACGTCATATCCTCAGTCTTTTTTGCCGCATGGTCCGATGCAGAAGCAATTTTGCGAGTGCAGGTTGGCGTTCTGAAAGTTTCTGAAGTCAGAGTTTCAGACCGAATCAAAGTTGGCTAAGTACTGCCTTGGGGAATATTTTGGTTTTTCTTGCCTCAGTATTTAACCGGATGTCAGAAAAAGTGAATAACTGTATTTCTTGTGGGAAACAGATACCTCATAGGGATTACCATACTTTGTGTATACCTTGTTTAGGGCCTGAGCACGACGTTGTTGGATGCCGCTCTTGTGCTAGATTTAACAAACGCACTATTAAGAGAAGGTTAGACTGTGCCAGGTTAGTGTTTGGGAAGCGTTGTAATTATAAAATGCCGCCGGATGCTCCGGCGCCGCTTCGCTAAAAAACGCAAGGACAAAGCAGCAAAGCCTAGAGTGGAAGAACCGACAGTCCCAGACGTCGGTTCTTTAGAGGGCTCAGTGGAGCCGGAGGTTTTGCCAGGTGTTTCTTTGGAGTCTCAGGGAGAGACTTTACTGTTACAGGATGTATCCTCTCAGGAAGTAGGCCAGGCTGAGGGGGCTTCTCAGGTGGCTGTTCTTCCTTCTCTTCCTAAGGTGGTTAGAGCCTCCCTTTCTGTTTCCACTGCTTCTTTGAGGCGCAGGCTAAGTTTTGCTTCAGTGGGGTTTCTCCTAGTGCCTCAGGGTCTTTGCCTAAGAAACATATGCTTAAAATGGCAGAGGATTTGATTACTATGATAAGGGGTTCTATGCCCCCTCCTGATAAGAGGCCTAGGGTGGAACCTGAGTTTGAGAGTTTTGAGCAATGCTCGAGGCTTCTGAGTCTTCGGCTGAAGACTTGCAGGAGTACCCTCCTTATTCTGATTCTGATGTGGATGATTCTACTCCTTCAGCTTCTCCTCCTGAGGATTTTTCATTTTCAGAGACTCTGCATTCCATGAGGGAGCATTTTAAATGGGAAGGGCAAGATTTCTCTGATTCCAGGAAAAGGCTTAGGGAATTCTTGTTTTACCCCAGCATAGGCCTTTAGCTATACCTCCTGTTTTGAATGTGGTGGAAGATGTTTTTGCAGAGGCTTCCTGAATCCTGATTCTTTGCCTCCTGCCCCAGTTAAACCGGATAGGTATTATAGGGTGCCTGACGCTCATAAGTATCTTTTTAAGAGTCCTAGGGCAGACCCGAAACTGTCTCTCAGGGGCCTAAAGGTGTGAAGGCCTCAGTTGTTAAAAATCCTGTCCCTCCTGATAAAGAGGCAAGGGCTTTGGATAGATGGGGAAAGAAAGTGTATACTTCTTCCACTTTAGCCATGAGGGCGTTGAATTGTCAGTTTCACATGTTAAAATATCAGAATTATCTTCTTTCACAGTTGAAATCTAAGGTGGATGCTCTGGCGGAAGGTATTGAGTGTAAAGAGTTGCAGGATTTAGTTCATGTGTCTGAACAAGTGGGTAAACATTCCTTGCAATGTGGTTTTGATGCTGTGCAGGCCTCCTCCAGGGTGGCTGCCACTGGTTCTGTTCTTCGTAGGCACGCCTGGTTGAGAGATCAGAACTTAGCTGAGCATGTTAAGACAAGGATTTTGGATGCTCCTTTACAGTCTGATGTGTTGTTTGGTTCGCCTGTGGAAGCAGTTTTAAAGAAAATGGAGGACAAGGCTAAGTCTATGCAAACTGTTAAGGATTTTTGCAGGTGCAGCCTCCAAGTTTAGTAGAAATTGGCCTGCTAAGGGATGGACTTATCCTGCTTATGATTCCCAGTCTAGGGGTAGGTCTAGACGTGGTAGGGGCAGAGCTCAAGGTTCTTTTAGGCCTAGGACAGGGAGTTCACCTGCTCAGACTTCTGGTGAGGGCAGGGGTCAGTCCTTTCGTAAGCAGACCCAATGACCTGCCTTTTCAGCTGCCAGTACCTTCTTGCCTGGCGGCACCTCTAGGAGGAAGACTGTCTCTTTTCAAAGAAAATTGGGATTTAATTACCCAAGACAAGTGGGTTCTGGATATCATTCACCACGGTTACAGGTTTTATTTCCATACCTTGCCTCCTTTCAAAGGCATGCCAGACATTCCTCCTCTACAAAGAACAGAGGCTCGCAGACAAATTTCTCTGTTACTCCAAATAGGAGCCATTCAGTCAGTTCCTGTGCCAGAAAGGGGCCTAGGATTTTATTCTCGCCTGTTCCTAGTACCAAAGAAGGGGAACACGTGGAGACCAATTTTGGATTTATCTATCCTCAACACTTATCTGGACATTCCAAAGTTCAAAATGTTGACGTTACAACAGCTTTTACCTCTACTGGGCAAAGATCACTGGATGGTAACTTTAGATCTCAAGGAAGCTTACCTTCATGTGCCTATAAGAATAAGTTGCAGAAAGTATCTGCGTTTTCGAGCTGGAAATTCTCATTATCAGTTCTCTGCATTGCCCTTTGGCTTATCTACTGCGCCCAGAGTATTCACAAAGGTTCTGGCTCCAGTGATAGCTTACTTCAGGCTAAAAGGAATTCAAATCTATCCTTACTTAGACGACTGCCTGATTCTGGCTCAAGAAAAGGAAGACCTTCTACAGCATTTGGAATATGTCATAGCAGTGCTAAGATGCCTAGGGTATTCTGTGAACGAAATAAAGTCCAGTCTAGTACCCTCTCAAGACATGTGCTTTCTGGGTGTGAGACTGAATACAGCAGCCCAGATGGCCTTTCTAACCCCGGACAAACAAAAGAATCTTTCCAGTTACTTCCATCAATTATCTCTTCAGTCCGGGCTGACTGCAAGGACAGTCCTTCAAGCCTTAGGGTTCATGGCATCTTGTATTCTGGTGCTTCCCAATGCCAAACTGCATATGAGGAAGCTACAATGGTATCTCAAAAATCTATGGAAACAGCACTGCCAGGATTTGGACACTGTCATTCAAATAATACCTTGCATTCAAAAGGAAATTTGTGGTGGGCTCAGGAATGTCACCTAAACAAGGGACTCTCTGTGACCCGGCCAGAGGCAAGTCAGATTCTAACGACAGATGCCTCAGACATTGCTTGGGGAGCTCATCTAGATGGAAAGTGGATACAAGACAAGTGGCCTGCCAGACTACAGCATCTACATATCAACATGAAAGAGATGTTAGCAGTCCAGTTTGCATTAATGGCTTTCAAGGAGTTACTTCTTCCAGGGCAGGTGTTGATTCTAACAGACAACACAACTGTCATGTGGTACATCAACAAACAAGGGGAACACATTCTTACCCATTGTGCAGGCAAGCAATGATTTTATGGGAGACTGCGCTCAGCTTGCAACTAACTCTTCAGGCAAGGTTTCTGCCGGAGCACAGAACTCCTTAGCAGATGTGTTAAGCAGACAAATCATGGATCCCCACGAGTGGAAACTGGATCTTCATGTATTTCACAAATTGACAGTGTCATGGGGAACTCCAGACATAGATCTGTTCGCTTCTCCACTAAACCACCAGCTGCCAAAGTTTTGCACGAAGGGATTTCATCACACAGCTTGGAAAGTGGATGCTCTTTCTTTCAGTTGGAAAAATCTTCATGTGTATGCTTTTCCACCTCTGCCTCTTCTCCCAAAGGTGCTTCTAAAGGTCAGACAAGACAAGCCAAGGATGATTTTAATAGCTCCAGATTGGCCTCGGCAGCACTGGTACCCATTACTGAGGAGTCTGGTAAGGAAGCCTCCATGGCCTTTACCCTTGATTCCACACCTATTGTCTCAGAGGGATGGTCATCTGCTCAATGTCAAGCTTCAAACTCTTCATCTAACAGCCTGGCATATTCTGTTTTGAAAGACAGCAGGTCTCAACTTCCTCAACAGGTTTTAAATGTGATTATGGAAGCCAGAAGACCTAGTACAAGGAAAGTGTATGCAGAAAAATGGAAGAGATTTTTATTTTGGACTGCAGCACAGAATTTGGAGATTTCGGAGCCTAATTTGAGTGTGGCTCTTCAATATCTTACTGAGTTATTGGACAAAGGTTTGTCTTTCTCTTCCATTAAGATTCATGCTGCAGCAATTTCAGCTCACTATGATTGTGACCCACCATTGTTTTCACATCCTTTATTCAAGCAATTTCTTAGGGGGCAAAGAATATAAGACCCCCGTGAGCTCCTACTCCTGCTTGGGATCTCAATTTTGTGTTGGAGAAACTTACTCTACAACCTTTTGAGCCTGCAGCTACTGCTGACCTGAAATACTTGTCATGGAAGACTGCTTTTGTTGGCCATTACTTCTGCAAGAAGGGTTTCTGAGTTACAGGCCCTTATGGCGGTTGAGCCTTTTTGATTTTTCATAAGGATAGGGTATCATTACGCACTAATCCTTCCTTTATGCCTAAGGTGGTTTCTAGTGTGGCTTTAAACCAAACTATTCATTTGCCTACTTTCTATGCAGATCCCCAAAATAAAGGGGAAAAGATTTTGCACACTTTAGATGTACACAGGCAATTGCGTTATTATTTAAGCAGGACTAAGGATTTTAGAAAGTCTCAGCAGTTGTTTGTTTCTTTTGCTTTGAGTTCAGGGCAAGCCTGTGTCAAAACAAACTATTTCTAGGTGGATTGGGTTTTGCATTGCATTTTGTTATTCCCATCATGGCAAAGAGATTCCAGCTGGGATTAGGCCTCATTCCACTAGGGCTACTGCCACTTCAACAGCATTTCTAAGGGGGGTGGCAACTAAGGATATTTTGGAGGCAGCTACTTGGAGTTCAGTGCATACTTTCTCTAAGCATTACCACCTTCCTCTCTACTCTAAGTCTAGGGCTGGTTTTGCCACAGCTATTTTGCAAGGCATGTTATCAGCTCCTGCTTCCTTATGATTTGCCAGCCTCCCTTACCTCTGCTTTGGGATTCTACCCAATAGTTAGGACTGCAGCAATGTGGAATGAAGAACATAGTACAGTTTTGTACCTACCATAAATGTAGATGTTCGAGGATCCACATTGCTGCAGTCCAATTACCCTCCCTCCTTCCCTCTGTGTTTAGGGGTGGTTGTGTAGGTGAGATTATATTCTGGTACCTTTGTATATATTGTATATGTTTTTGGTGCAGGTATGTTTGGTGTGTTTTGGTTTTGGCCTTGTCTTTTTAGGGTCTTCTGACATCTGGGGCAAGAAAAGACTGAGGATATGACGTCGGTCATGCGCATTAGTACCCTGACGTACTGACGTCAGTCTAATGCGCCGTGACCGACGTCAGCCATATACTTTGGTATTCGGGCCGACTGGACAGCGGACTACCCAATAGTTAGGACTGCAGCAATGTGGATCCTCGAACATCTACATTTATGGTAGGTACAAAACTGTACTTTTCTGCTCTCTTCAGATCTGAATCGCAGACAAAAGGGTGGTTTTTCTCATTTTGGTATCCACAGAATAATCATACTTACAGACCACTGTACTGTTCTGCATTTTAATTATTTTGTCTGGTGGCCTAAGGGCAGCTAAGACTTTTCCTTGAGCTCAACGGTATTAAATCACACAGGAAAAGGTTGCGGCATTTTTTACTTTTAGAGGATGATCTTGATCTGGTTTAACAAGAGCCCAGTTCATTAATGTTTTCTGGGCTCATGTGTAGGCAATGCAGTTGTGCGTGGAGGGTCCGCCTTTGTGGAGGGGAATTATATGTGATACTTTCCACGGTGTGGGAACGTAACTTTCTGACAGAGATCGATTAATCAAGATGGATACTGGGCAGGCCAGAGCATCAGCTGCGATTTGTAGGTATACACTTGGGAGGTTGTCTGCTGCTAATTTGGTGGGCTTAAGTTTAGTTAAGAGTTTTTTTTATGTTGGAGGTAGGTACAGGAGAAAAAGAGAAGGCAGTGGGGAGATTACTAGTTGAAGGTGTGGGTTGGAGGGGAGGGGGGTTGTGTTGTCTAGCTAGTGATAGTATGGTTTGTGTGAAGTGTGTGTTGAATGAGGTAGCAATATTTTCTGAGGAGTGAGGGATGTTAGGAGGAGGGGTACTGACTTTACCTGGGTGGAGGATGGAGTTTATGGAGGACCAGAATTGTTTGGGGCTGTGTTGGGAGGAGTCTTGGGTAGACTGGTAGTATTGGAATTTGTCCTGTTTTATGGCAGAATGACATATCTCCCCAACTACCTGTCTCCATAGAGGTAGCCCAAGGATCCATCCTTGGACCCCTACTCTTCTCTGTTTTCACTAATAATCTAGCCTCTGCCACCAAACATGGCACACTCATACAATACGCAGATGACTCGACTATCATCTGCTTAGCCCAGTCCCCACCCAAACTGCAAAACGTCACACAGGAAGCCTTTTCTTTTGTTGAAACTTGGTTATCCAATGCCCAATTAATACTCAACCCAAACAAAACTAAACTACTCATCTTCCAACCCACCAAACATACTCAAAACAACTCTCACTTTAACATCACAGCAAAAGACAACTGAACACACCAAATTGCTAGAAGTGGAAATAGACAATAAACTAAAATTTGACATTCACATATCCATGACCATAAAAAAAGTCCTCAAAAAATTAGGAGTGTTATACAGAAATAAGCAACTTCTCACTAAAGCAGCAAAGATTTCAGTAGCAAATTCCCACATTATCTCCACCCTACTTTATGCTTCTCCAATATATACCAACCTAAGGCAATGCGATCTAAACAAGCTAGAGACCTGCTACAGCAAAATCGCCAAATTCGCCACAGGGGTATCCTACCGTAGTCACCACTGTCTCTCACTTGCTGGCTTGAACTCCCTCACCTCCTTCAGTGGTATCAACTCTCACTCGCCCACAAACTAGTAAACCATCCACCAAATGTCTCATCCCCCCAGAATCTACTCCAACCCTATCGCACCACCAGACCACTAAGATCCAGCAACAAAAATCACTTGCAGATCACTAAAGCCAATAACTCTGCTGGTGAAGCACTATTCTCTTGTACCATAGCCAAATTATGGAACTCCCTCCCACCCACAATTACCTACGTACCATCATGCACCCACTTCAAAACTTTACTAAAAGCGCACCTTAAAACATGCTGGCTATGCCCTTGCAACTCCCACTCTAATATCACCCACCCCATCCAACCACTACCTTTCTTTCCACTCCACTAACTACCTTGATTATAGCAAGCTCAGATGCTCATAAGCCTAGTACTTATTATACAGCAGGAACTTCTTATTGTAACATTTGTTGATGTCTGTTATGTACTTCACAGATAAAGATTCTAGTTGTCTACTGATGTACTATGTTCATAGTTCATAGGTTCATAGGTTAGTACTAAGCTAACTGCCCTTGCGAGCCATTGTAAGCCTAGCCAATTATCCCTTGTGAGACTCGAACCCTGCACCTTGTGTTTGTAAGGCAAACACCTTAACCATTAGGCCACCATCCCAACCCATCTTCATCTGTAAATATGTTGTAAGTAATTGCTATATTAAATTGTTAATCGCTATGTAATCCAATGTAACTACTGTCTGAATAAACTGTGGAGCTTTCCTCCCCGGACCTCCGCTGAAAATGGACCTACGTCCAGTCGGACACTCCCGGTCAACAAATGTAAATAAAATAAATAAATAAATCTTACCTTGTCATTGATGCCAACAGAATGATTTTTTAGATGTTTTACATAAAACATTTAACATAGTGTTCATAATTCATGTAATGATCCATATTAACTTATGATGTTATGTAGTCCAATCTTGCCTACATTCTTACCCGTGGGTTCAGAGCCGAATGTCGGGTCCGACTCGGCCAAAACTTTTCCAGCTCAAAGTCTTTCTATTGGCTGGGCTAAGATGGCATCCCATGCTGCACTGCTCTATACCACCAGATCTCGTTTGCCGCTCGTGTAGCTCGGACATGGTCTTGCTCTTGGCTGTGTCTAAGTACCCTTTTTTCTTCATTGTTAGAGAATTGGTTGAAAACAAAAAGCTATTTTAATAGGTATTGTGTGTTCTGGTCTTGTATGGTGAAAAAGTTTTGTGTGTGATCGTTTTTTCCGTGGTATCCCACTAGCTGTTTCCAACGGGCTGGGCCCGTTTCAGTTCGAGGACCTAGTCTGTCCCTTGCTTCCTTGTGTTATATTTGTTTCAGGTCTAGAACCATTTTAAATTAGAGGTTTTAGTCTTCCCCCTCCTGTTTTGTGCCAAAGGATCATTTTAGTTAGAGATCTTGAGGTTTTTGTTTTTGGTAGTTTTTTCCCACCTTGTGACTATTTTACTATTGGTATTGGGTTCAGTTATTGTTGTCTTTAGTGCTTTGTGGTAGCTAACTATGTCCAAAGATTCTAAGGAGCATAAGCCCTCGGGCTTCAAGAAATGCTCTAGGTGCAGCTATAAAATGTCCATTACGGATGGACATTCTGTCTGTGTGTATTGTCTGGGAGCAATCCATCTCCAGGAGTCGTGCAGTTTCTGTCCTGCGTTTAGTCCGAGAGTTCTTCAGGAAAGGAAGAATAGGTTGATTTTGAAGGATCAGTCTCCTCAGAGCCACCGGAGAAAATAGCAAAGTCTGCTTTGACATCCTCGGCTCCATTGTCCTCGGGGCCACAGGAAGTTTCTGTGGTTATGGAACCGGCATCGGCTCCAATCATTTTGGAACCTATTCGGAGCCGATCGACTAGTATTAGGCCAGCATCACCTCCTCGCAGGTCCCTTTCGGAGAGGAGGTCTTGATCTCCCTCTCTATCCTCTAAATCGTCCAGGACCTTATCAGATGTGGACGTCGATAGAGTGGTGCAGAGACTACTTCAGTCACCGGTTTTGGCTAAATTGTTCTCAGCTCTGACCCAGCCAGCTCTGGAGCCCATCCTTTAACCTACTTTGATACTTCCTCCTCCGAGTGTATCTCTGCTTTCGGAGCTGGAGTGCTCAGCTCCGTGTGATGTCCTTAGGTCGGTTCCGACAGCCCCTCCTGGCTTATCGATGCCAATGTCAGCTCTGACCCTGTCGGCTCCGTTCACGGGATTCAGGACTCAGGATTCTTCGGTAGAACCCGAGGGAGAGCCTTTGTGACACCCATTGGTTCCTAGTCTCCCTCTCAGTGCTTCGGCTTGGGAAAGTCTCACTCCTCTCATGGTTTCGGAGGCTGGTCGCTCCTCGGACTCAGGGGGACCAGCCTTTGAGGCCATGCAGAGTGCGCTGGCCAGGTCGTCAGCGGCATCATGCGGGTCGGTCACCCTGTCCCCTACTACACCGGTGCAGGTCTCTGATCGCCATCTATCTCTGGACAGCGGAGCCCCAAGTCCTCAGGGTACCCCCATGAGTGGTCCCCACATTTCTGAGGGCCCCTCAGAGTCCTTGTCTGAGGAGCCACTCAGAAAGAAGACATGCAAGAAGAAGCACATAGATTCCCAGGATGAGTCTCTCACATCAGACACCAACCTCGAGGAATCGGAGGGGTCCTACAAGTCATCCTCTGAGGATGTTTCGTTCTCTGACATCTTAGAGATTACAAAGAGGTGACTGGCCATCTAAAGCCCCCTCCGAGGAGGAGTCGGTCTTCCTGAAGGCCTTTGGTGCTCAACCCTCCGCCTCCTGGGTATCTCCACCCTTCGAGCTTCTGGATTTGGTCTGTTGAAGAATGTGGGAGACCCCTGACTCTGTGGAACCAGTCCCCAGGAGACCCAATAAATGTTTGTCTGCTCCTCCTGGTAGGGAATTTCTGTCAAAGGGAGTCCCTGTGGATGCCATGGTGGTGGCAGCGGCCACTCAGAAGGAATTAGCTGAGACTTCTTCCACCTTTAATCCTCCTAACAAGGAGTCTAGGACCATGGACCGATACGGGAGGCATACCCTTTCTTCAGTGACCTTTACCTTATGGTCATTGAATTATTTATCTCACTTTACAGGACTCCAGAGAGATCTCCTCAAGTAGCTTGGAGATACTCTCATGGGTAACGTTTCTGAGGCATTGACCCAGACGGTTAACGCTCAGATGTCTACTCTCAATTCTGTCTTTAACTCCTCAGTGAGGCTGGTCTCATATGCAGCCGATGGAGTGAGTAGGCAGCAAGTTCAGGAGTTGCTTTTAGGAGACAGGCCTGGATGCGCCTTTGTCATTTTGCGGAGGCCTTCAAGTCTTCATTCACCGACACCCCTTTCGATGGTTCCTCTTTGTTCGGAACCAAGGTGAAAGACACCCTCACCAGGTGCGAGCAGGAGGGAAAAACTCTGTCTGCTGTAGAAGTCCATTTTTCCCTTCCCTCTAGGCCTTATCCCAAGGCCCAGAGTGGTGGCAAAATGTGGTTCAAGAAAATCACAGAGGTTTTTTCCTGGTGCACAATGTGAGCCCCCCTCCAGAGGCAGAGGAGGGGGTGGTTATTCAGGGAGACGCCACGCTAGAGGCAGAGGAGACCCGCACAATTCGGGAGACCGATTCCTTTTGTGGTTCTCCCTACCGCCGCTCCTGATGGGAGGCCCAACTGTGCGTTTCCGGAGCCAGTCGGGGGTCGAATTTTGTTATACCTGGAGGCCTGGCAAGACATCACCCAGGACCAATGGGTTCTACGAATAATTTCCGGAGGATATGTCATCCCCTTCTCATCAGATCCCCCTCCAATCAAGAAAATTCCGGATGTTTCACCCAGTCAAAGGGATTATGCAGCTTTAGAAGTTTCAAAGCTGCTAGAAAAAGGAGCCATCCAACATGGCCCCTCAGACCAGATCGGATTAGGGACTTACTCAAGATTTTTTTTGGTGCCGAAAAGAACCGGGGACCTGAGACCCATATTAGATCTCAGCCAATTGAACACCCACGTGCAAAAGTCCAAGTTCCGAATGGTCACATTGCAGTCTATTCTTCCATTGTTGGGAAAAGAAGTGTGGATGTGCTCCATCGACCTCAAGGATGCTTACTACCACATCAAGATGGACAGGGCATCCAGAAGTCACCTATGCTTCCGGCTGGGAGCCAGTCATTTCCAGTTTCGAGCTCTGCCCTTTGGTCTCACCACAGCCCCCAGGGTGTTTACCAAATGCATGGCAGTGGTGACTGCTCACTTGAGACGTCAGAGATTCCAAGTGTTTCCATATCTGGACGACTGGCTCCTTACTGCCACCACCAGGCATCTACTAATTCAGACCAGGGACGCTACTATAAACCTATGTCAACAGCTGGGCATCACATTGAACTGGGAAAAATCTGCCTTGTTGCCCTCACAGCGTGTCACTTTTATAGGCGCAGAACTAGACACCATCCTCATGCTGGCATTTCTACCACAGGAAAGAATCGAGTCCTACAACAACAAGTTCATGCCTTGCTCCCCCTGAGAAGAGCAAAGGCAAGATGGGTCCTCCAACTATTGGGGACTATGGCTGTGACTAGTATGTTAGTCCCTCTGGCAAGGTTACATATGAGACTCCTTCAGTGGCTACTTTTTGCCCAGTGGTCTCTCCAACGTCTTCCACTTTCTTACCCTATTCTACTCATGGACAGGTGCAAACAGGATCTCAGTTGGTGGTTTTGCACCCACAACCTGAATGCAGGATAGCTCTTCGTTTCTGCACCCCCGATTGCCACGGTGACCACGGATGCCTCCCAGATGGGGTGGGGGTGGGGCATTATCTAGGCAGGACAGTCCAAGGCACGGGGCAAGAGCACGAGATTCATCTGCATATCATTGTCCTGGAGATGAGAGCTGTGCTACTAGTGTTGCAAGCACTTCAGAGATTTCTTCCTCTCAGGACTATTGCAATCCACTCAGACAATATGTCAGTGGTGTGGTATCTGAACAAGCAGGGAGGAACCAAGTCCTATCCCCTTTGCAGAGAGACCATGCGAGTGTGGCAGTGGGCAGTGTCTTCCCAACGTTTTCTAGTGGCAACGCACATTCCAGGGAAGTCCAGTGTGATCGCAGACAGGCTAAGCAGAGCTATTCTGATGCCTTACGAGTGGTCCCTGAACTGTCAAGTTGCGGAACAGATCTTCCACAGGTGGGGTCAGCCTTGCTGCAACTTTTTTGCCAGCCCCCTCAATGCCAAATGCAGCAGGTACTTCACGTTGATCCCCCCTCAGGGGGAGTCACCCAGGGAAGCTCTAGTCCACGATTGGCCCTCTGGTCTACTGTATGCCTTCCCGCCGGTTCCCTTGCTGTCAAAGGTTATTCACAAAGCGCAAGCCTTGGGAAGCAGAATGATTCTGATTGCTCCACACTGGCCTCATCAAATTTGGTTCCCCTTTCTCCATCCCTATCTCATGGATGCTCCTTGGATTCTGGACCCACAACCAGACTTGCTGACACACATGTCAGGGCAGCACCATCCCTCTATTCGGAACCCTGATTGACAGCCTGGCTACTCCACTTCCGTCATTTAGTTAGGCTTCATCATTTCTCACCGTAGGTTGTTCATATTTTATCTTCCTCTCAGAAGCCCTCCACCAGGAAGATTTACTACAGTAAATGGAAGAGGTTTTCAATCTGGGCTCATACCCAAAAGATTGACCGTTACACGGCTCCAATTTCATCGGTATTGGAGTGCTTGTCTATGCTCTTTAACCAGGGTTCAGCGGCCGCAACCATTAAAGTCCAATTGGCAGTGATTTCTACCTTTCATGTCGCAAACGAGCCTAGTCTGATGGCTCATAGACTCCGTAAGGCTTTTCTGAAGGGCACTCTGTTACTTCGTCCTCCGGTATCAGAACCTGTCATGCCTTGGGATTTAAACTTTGTTCTACAGGCTCTTACTTCATCCCCCTTTGAGCCTGCAGCCACTTGTGATTTAAAATTCGTAACTTGGAAGACTGTCTTTCTAGTAGCCATCACGTCAGCCAGACGCGTTTCAGAGCTTCAAGCCTTATCAGTCAAACCCCCTTATTTGATTTTTCATAAGGACAGGGTTTCTCTCATACCCAACCCTTCCTTTCTTCTCAAAGTGGCATCAATCAGTAACCTTAATCAATCTATTGAGTTGCCTGTATTTTTTCCCCAGTTCTCAAACAAGGCAGAATTTAAATGTCATGCATTGGATGTACACAGACAATTACGTTTTTATCTGCACAGAACCAAAGACCTCAGAAAATCTGATCAGTTGTTTGTTTCCTTTTCGGAAAACAGAATTGGGTCTCCTGTCTCCAAAGTCACGCTGTCCAGATGGATCTCCAGTTGCATTTCTTTCATTTATTCCTTGGGGGGGTAAAGATTTACCATTCCCGGTAAAGGCTCACTCTACTCAGTCTGTATCTACATCTACAGCCTATCAGGTCAGATTGTCTGTGGATGATATTTGTGCTGCGGCTACTTGGGCATCTCCTCACACCTTTGTTACTCATTACAAGTTGAATGTGGTATCTAGGGGCAGGCCTTCCTTTGGTTCCACAGTGCTCAGGAGTATTTTCCACTGAGCCTCCCAGGATATAGGTGCTAGGGACGCTGTCCCATGGGTAAGAATGTAGGCAAGATTAGACTACATAAAATCAAGAAGTTATGTACTCACCATAATGTTCGATGTATGTAGTCCATCTAGCCTCGCATTCTTACTTACCCCCCCCTCCTTCCTCCTTCCCCCTTCTTGGAGGATCTGGAGGTTAGGTCTGGTTTCAGAGCTCCCTTCATTGTTGGTTTGTTCTTCCTTTGCTTGGGTGTTATGCATGGAGAATGAGTGCTGGTGTTCGCAGCAAACTAGATCTGGGGGTATAGAGCAGTGCAGCATGGGATGCCATCTTAGCCCAGCCAATAGAAAGACTTCGAGCTAGAAAAGTTTTGGCCGAGTCAACCCACAGGTAAGAATGTGAAGTGAGATGGACTACATACATCGAACGTTATGGTGAGTACATAACTTCTTGTTCATAATTAATTTAATGATCCATGTCAACCTTTGAGCCTTATCCAAAAACCAGCTCAGAACATTATCATTCCCTTGCACCATTGATAATAAATGTATCGAGGTTGCATGCTTTACAAGTCAGGGTTGCCACAAGCTGCATATTCAATAAAAAACATAGAGACCTCAGATGGATTAAATGGCCGCAGCCATGTGTTTATTGCCATTTACTCAAATAGAAGCCAGTTATTATGAGATGTGCGCAAGGCAGGAATGTCAAGGAGGCCATTTTATTTCTTTCATAGCATTCCCCTAAACATACAGGACAACAGACAGCACGTCGATATCTGGCCCTTCTGATACAACATACCCACATCATAACAGCTTTTTCATTTCACAATTCATCACAATTCTACTGGGCTGCCTTACAATCTGTCAAGGAGCCATTGCCGGGCTGGTAAGTCCCCTGGCAACAATCCCTTGGGGGGCTGTCTGGCCTGTGGAAGGTCCAGCTGAAGAGTCTTGTGACCTCCCCTCCCCCACTTACCTTGGCCTCCGTTACCTTTCCTGTCTTCCTCTTACATGACTGCAACAATCTAGCCTAACCTGCCTTACCTGGAGGAGAAGGTGAAAACCTGAAAAACCCAATGGGCAAAAACAGGAAATTTCTTCACGAGCCTTAGTGCCATCACCTTTGTAGGTCACCGGGTTCCCTAAGTACCTTACCTGGTCCTAAACTAACTGACAAGTACACCCCTGCTTTTACGAGGGGGTGGGTAGGGTGGGACAAGCTGCCAAGTTAGAGGTTGAAAAGACTGATTTGCTTTGTTCCCAGCCTTTTCACCCTTCCCCTGGACAGCTCAGCCCTCCTACCTATCCTGACCCTACCTGTTCTCCACCTCCCCTTTCCCCCCACTGAAACCGGAGTCCGAGCTGACCTGCCTCAGACAAATGACGGCTTGCTGCGATTGGCTTGCCAGCCATTGTTGTCTGAGATTGGTACAGCTCTACCTGCTTTTAATAAAGTTTAGTGAACCAGTATCTTACCTTGCCATTGATGCCAACAGAATGATCTTTTAGATGTTGTTCTACATAAAACATTTAACATAGTGTTCATAATTCATTTAATGATCCATATCAACTAGTGTTCATAATTCATTTAATGATCCATATCAACTGTTGAGCCATATCCAAAAACCAGCTCAGAACATTATCATTCCCTGGCACCGTTGACAATAAATGTATCGTGGTTGCATGCTTTACAAGTCAGGGTTGCCACAAGCTGCATATTCAATAATAAACACAGAGACCTCAGATGGCTTAAATGGCCAAAGCCATGTGTTTATTGCCATTTACTCAAATAGAAGCCAATTATTATGAGATATGCGCAAGGCAGGAATGTCAAGGAGGCCATTTTATTTCTTTCATAGCATTCCCCTAAACCTACAGGACAACAGACAGCACGTCAATATCCGGCCCTTCTGATTCAACATATCCACATCATAACAGCTTTTTCATTTCACAGTTCATCACAATTCCTCTGGGCCGCCTTACAATCTGCCAAGGAGCCATTGCTGGGCTGGTAAGTCCCCTGGCAACAATCCCCTGGGGCTGTCTGGCCTGTGGAAGGTCCAGCTGAAGAGTCCTGTGACCCCCCCCCACTTACTTTGGGCTCCCGTATCTCTCCTGTCTTGCGCCACAGAAGGGAGGAATATTCCTCCCTTCTGCCAGCACATCCCAAACTATCCTAAGTGAATGCCCTTCAAAGCTAAACCAGCTTGCAATTCCTTATAAAAAAAATCCGCAAACCTTCCTCAGATAAATGAACCCCATCCTTATCATACCTGTCTGGCCACCAGACCCGAATGCCAGGGTGAGGAATGTACAACCCGTTAATGTCCCTTAACATCTTATCCATAGAATTATTAATTCTCCTTCTCATTCTCACCATGGCTTTAATGGATCTAGCCCCCCTCTCCATTTCTTTCTCTGTACCACTTCTGACCAGCAGATAATAGCTTGTGGCCAGCATGCAATATACCTGTTGTACCATCAAACCAATTAGATCTTTTATTGGGTGTTGACAAATATCATTACCCCCTACGTGCAATAAAATGGCAGTAGGAGATTTATCACTTCTTGCAGCTTGCTGTAGTACTGCCCTGAGATGGTGCCACCGCATTCCTGATACCCCAAACCAAATTGCTTTGCAAGAAGCTTGTTTTCCTCCTTGGAAGGAGAAGCCCCGCCTGCTCTGGATAAAGCGATGGAGTCTCCGAATGAAAGAATGACCCACTATCCAGATGCATTTCCGATCCAAAGATGTGGCAGCTGAAATACAAAGGACAAGAGTTAAATCCATTTACACCTTACATAACCTTTATAAGCATTGGACTTCCACCTGCCCATCCTAATAATGTTGGTCTGTGAAGGTCCCATTGCATGTGCAAATGAGGCTGCACCTATTTGAAAGGAATGTAATGTATATTTATCTGAGTCTAGGTCACTCAACTTGATTGCCTCCTTTAAAACTGCTCTCACCAGATACTGTGTCAGAGGTTCACCTTGTTGATGACACAAGAATGGACCATCTGACCTACCCCTGTAGTTGCGGTTCTCAAGTAGTATTTTAGTCAAGTCCCATTCTAAACCCTTTGGGGTAACCACTTTTACCCACTGACCTTTGCCTTCTTGATCCATTTTGGATTTAGCCACATAAACCCAAGTGTCCTCCCCAAGCAAATGTACATGTGTCAGTGGTAACACTGTCCGTTGACCTTTCTTCTTGTTTGGCTGAATAATTTCAGACCATCTAAATGCCCCACAAAAAGTCAGCCCTAAATAATGCTACCTTGTAAAAAGAAAAAACGGACATTTGAAACCACAAGCCACAGTTTACGTAACACCGCTGGACCTATGGGGTATCTCTTATCAGGCCTCTTGGGTGTTTGTTTCCCCCAGCCCTTAAACATTTACCGTACTTGAAATGTGCTAGCTAAATCCTTCAAAGCCCAAGCCTAATGAAACCAATTCAAAGCTGACAATGTGCTTCTCACCCTTCCAAAAGTCCAACCTTTTTCTTTCTTGTAAGGTGGAATTGGCCATACTTGTTCCCAGCCTCTGGATAATCTGGTCTGCAAGAATTGCTGTATCCATTTACTGTACCTTACCCTTGTATTTCCACTGAGGGCATTACACATTAGCCACCATGCTCATCTGCCCATAAAGCCCCTAAATTTTCTGGCACTCGAACTGGAGAAGGATTCGCATTTGGAGTCAACAACTGGAACCGAGACCACTGCAAACGAGAAAGGGAATCTGCTAATGAGTTATTGATGCCTGGAATGTGTTGTACCTTCACTGTGAGATTTAGTGTTAAGCAAAATATCTCATCATCCTGCCTACCACTCCCCCCCAGCTGATTATTGACTATGTGTGCTACGCTATTGTTGTCAGAATGAAGCAAGCCTCTTTGGTGTTTGTTGCCACCATCCCTTAAACATTGTCTGTACTTGAAATGTGTTAGCTAAATCCTTCAAACCCACAGCCTGATGAAACCAATTTGAGGCTGACAGTGTGCTTCTCGGCCTTCTCAACGACCATCCTCTTTCTTTCGTTGCCAAAATGTAGGCCCTGATTTGGTAAGGTGGGATTGGCCATACTTGTTTCCAGCCTCTGGATAAGCTGGTCTGCAAAAATTGCTGTATGCATTTACTGTACCTTACCCTTGTCCTTCCACTGAGGCATTACACATTACTTTTCACTTGAGTCGGCCATGCCACACTGAACCACTGATCTTGAAATTAACCCCCAAAGCCAATTCCCCTTGCTGCATCTGTAAACACTGAAGCGGTAGTTGGCTGTCTCTCCTGCCAAACTGCTGTCCCATTGTAACATGTTAAGAAAATCAGCCACACCTAAATCTTCCTTCATGCCTTCATGCCCTGTGAGGCCCTAATCCGGTGGTGTGGCTTTGCGCACCCAGACCTTTTAGCAGCCAAAAGTGTCATAAATGAAAGCCCCACAGGGATCACTTTGCATGCACAGTTCATCAGCCCTACTAATTATTGGTCCTGTGTACTCCTTAAAGGGATGTGGCATGCACAAGTTTATTCTGGGGGGCTGAGAGATGAAACATGCCTTGGCTGCGCAGTTTGTCTTCCGGATGCCGTGCACTGATGCCTAAATTTACATTGTAAATGATTCCAGTAATGGCTAGATGAGTTAACTTACCGAAATTAAGTATACATATATATTCACATATATATGTACATATACACATAACGTACTTATAAACACAAAGCTATATAATATATGCATACATATATAAATACATATACAGAAATATTCATACATATATGTACACATATTACACACACATATATACTATACACACCCACACCATATTCATATCTATATCTATACATATATATTGCAAATATATAATACATATACACATATGCATACATATTCCCATATATACACCTCTGTACTTATACACACACACGCACATATATATAGCTATACACATGCATGAATATACACACACACACACACATATATATATATATATATATATATATATATATATATATATACACATACATATGCACATATATACACATACATACACATATATATCTATACACCTATGCAAATACGCACACACACATATATATATATATATATATATATATATATATATATATATATATACATGCCCATATGTATGTGTGTACACACGCACCCACGTGCACTTTTATATAAATGCTCCTTGTATTTAGATATCAGATGCAGCATTTGGGTTTGCTTGTCTACATATCTGCTACCATACACACTGAAATGTCATTTATTTGTTTTAACCACTTTGTTTCGTGCCAACATTTATTCATCTGGCTGCTCATAAAAAAAGTGAGGGAAGATCATCAGAGTGTATATAGCTCTAACCCATCTTCCTGCCAAGGCTTTCGACACCATCCCCCACTCTGGAATTATAGATAAGCTCACTAAACTAGGTATAAATCCTATGTCACAAGATGGGTTGCCAACTGGCTCACGGACAGAACCCACACTGTGAAAGTAGCGGATTCCAAATTCGACATCAGACCAGTGACAAGTGGAGTACCACAGGGTTCAGTCCTGGGTTCTCTCCTGTTTGGTATCTACTTCTCTGAAGTGCAGGCCAACACAGAAGGTCTGTGGCTAACAAAGTTTGCAGATGACTGCAAACTAGGAGCCATAATCGAAACTCCTAACGATGTGGACAAACTATAAAAGGGCCTCACTGAGACAGATACCTGATGTCAAAGCCATGGCCTGAAGCTCAATGCCAAAAAGTGTATTGTCATCCCTTTGGTAAAAACTCTGTACCTATGAACTACCACATAGCTGGTAGTCTACTTAATACCGAAAATGTGATGAGACCTTGGGACACAGGTGGACGGTAGTCTCTCCTTTGATAATCACATCGCCGCAGTGGTCAGGAAATCCTTCTACGTGGCTCATCTCATCACAAAAGGATTCTCATCCAGGAAAAAAAGAGGTCATTGCTCCCCTCTACTCATCACTCATTAGACCCATTGTAGAGTACAACACACCCCTTTTGGTATGTACCTCACAAGACATCTACAACAACTGGAAAGACCACAGAAATACCTCACAAAGAGGATTACTGGCCTCAAACAGATGCCCTATGCAGACTGTCTCAAAAAACTACAGCTTTACTCCATCGCATATCGCCTACTCAGGGGCGATCTCTGCCTAACATACAAAGCTATGTCAAACCCAGAGCTGTTGAACATGCTCCACTTAAAGAAATCCCAACCCCTCCGAGCTACATGTTCTAGGGACCTAAACCTTGTCACCACAATAAACAGAACATGCTGGAGGGATAGATTCCTGTCCCAGAGACTTCCCATACTCTGGAACAGACTACCTATCTATGTCAAACAGAGCTCCTCATTAGCACTCAAGAAAAATCTTGATGATTGGATGGGAAATGGGAAATTCACCCCGGGGATCACTTCTGTGGCTCTGCTCGACAGGGGCACAGGAAAATAATTTTCTTGGGTGGCGAAAGCCAGGGTCCATTTTTTGGCTAGGCTTGTATTGGCCCTAGGGCTGATAGCCTAGTACCTACCTATGAACCTATTAATATCTCCAAATAGATATCTGCAGAATAATGCAAAATGATTAAAAAATGCTGACAGTCTATCTTAACATGCAGTCACTGAGTAGCATTTTACTATACAACAAGCTAAACCATATAACCTGCGTGATAGCACTGCATAATAACACCATGTAAACTACCACACCCAACACCTGAAGTGAATTCTAGCGTGACTTTTTAAAATTTTTTTATTTACTATTCAGAACATGCCCACTGTCACAGCATCTATGGACCTCTAACAACTTTCTAATTGAATTTTATTAATGCTTACAAATTTATTTGTTTTTGCCCAGAATTCTTAACCAAGACGTTGAAAGGAATGCTGCAACCTCTACCTAATGACAGAGGACCTTCTGGCCATCACCATAGAGTATTATTGTTCTTATTGTTATTATCATCATCATTGTAGCATCAAAGTACAGGCCTGCAACAAAATCCAATTATAACACACCAAATCAATTCAACATTACCCCTACTTATCAGCTTGCATGCTTATTATGTGATGCCATTTTGATTCTGACATGTGTGAGTGCTTGAACAGGACTAACAGGGAAATTTTGTTTAACTTTTAATTTTTATAACTTAAAGGACTGGGGAAAGTAGCTTGTGTATGTGTGCTGCTTGTGAACAAACTTACCTGTAGATTGACTTAATCCAGCAACACTTCGCTTTTGGTACTTCTTACCCAATTTCAGCATGGATACTCACTTGAGGCGAACTGTCTCTTCTCTTGTAGTACCTAGAAAGAAAACAATAACACTTAACCAAGGAGTACTTGCCATTGGTGCAGACTCTGTGCTTCAGCTGATAGTGGATGAACTTGTAGTGGTCACTGGTTGTTTCTTAGATCACTCACTTTCCTCTTCTTCTTCTGTTGTAGTCTTTTCAGCCAGCATGAAAGAGGGGGTAAGCCACTTCCTCTTCGGCTGTTCCATTATCCGTTATGTGTAGGAAAACTGTCTTCTCTGGGTCAGGGAAGCACTCTGGGAGATTCTTCTTGGTGTATCCAGGGCAAGAGACCATTAGGCCAGTCAGACATCCCTCTTTCAAGTCAGCATTCCTCTGCTGGAACTCCTATAAGAAAAAATAGAAAGTTAAACATTGTTTTTTTGTTGAAGGTATTACAATTAAAAAAGAGAGTTCCTACCTTGGCTAGACAGGCAATACAGTCAATAAATCCCAGCAAGCAGAAGCATTTACATATGGGCAGTCCCTGTCAAATTATTCCTGAGGAAGGAGGGTCTGATGATTCTGATTTTAACAGTGATAGGGCTTCTTCACCTTCAGATTCCCAAGTCCCGTTTTCTGATTGCGAGGAAAATTTAAATTCTTATCCTGCTGTGGAGGAATTTTCATTTAATCAAACCCTTGCCAGGATGAATGAGATATTTTTTATGGGAACAAGTAGATGTTTCCCCTGAACTGAGAAAGTATTATGATATGTCACAGCTGGATATACCTTATTCTTCTCCCAGACCTCCTATATTGCCATTCCTGGAGGATGTCTTAAATGCGTCATGAGCCCATCCTGATACACAGTCATCAGTGCCTAAAAAGCAGATAAGATATATAAGAAGTTAGGTACCTCAGGCTATGTCACTTTAGGTCAGACCCTGCTGCCATTTTCACTGTCTCTCATACTGGCAACAGATTAGTGCTCAAAACCAATCCTTCTGCTGGTGATAAGGAGGCTAAAATGTTAGACCATACAGCTAAGCAAATGATGTGTTGTTGTCCTATCTCGCCTCTATTCTTACCAGGTTGGGTTCGGATCCGATCCTTGGGCCCGACTTGGCCTTTATATGCAAGCTCGAGGTCTTCCACTAGCTCGTGGCTAAACCCTATCCCATCATGCAGTAGGTAAACTCCCCAGATCTCGTTTGCCACTAAACAAGATCGGGTGCTCATTCTACTGGCTCTGGCTAAGTATGCTCTTTATTATAATCACTATTGGTTATTGCCTATTCTTCTCTGTTATTCATCTAGATAGCTAGTTATTGTGCTAATTAGTTATTTCCGCTTTGTTGTGGCTGATTTTCTGCTGTTGGCCGTTGTCTTCTGCCTAGGCTTTGTTGTCCCTATCCCGGCTTCCACCTTAAGTATTTTAATAGCCTGTTTAAGTTAGAGGGCTCTTCTTACTCTCGTTTTTCTCTTTCAGGAACCTTGTTAAGGTCAGTTCATTTAAGTTAGAGAACTGCCTTATCCTTAGCCCATTTAAGTTTGAGGGCTCTCTCTTTTCCTTTCAGTGTCCTGGGTGTAGCCCGTTTTAAAGTTAGAGGGCTGTGCTCTCCTTTCATCCTATATATCTGTTTTTCATAGTTAAGTTTACGGTTTAAAAAAAAAAAAAAACTTTTCTAGCTAATTTCCTTTGTTACTATCCCTTTTTTCAGGATGTCTTCTAATGATTCAAAACCATCAGGTGTTAAAAAATGTGAAAAATGTGGACAGAAAATATCTCTAACTGATAGATGCACAATTTGTGTCTATTGCCTAGGAGCTGTCCATCTCCAGGAGTCTTGCTCCATTTGTCATTCTTTTAATCACAGGACTCTCCTGGAGAGGAAAAACAAATTGATACTGAGAGGTCTCTTAAAAAACCCTTTATCAGAAGCAATACACGAAGGTCCGGGTTTATCAAAGACTGACCAGTCTCCATCTTTAAAATCTGAGAAGTCTGGGAAGAGATCTTCCTGTTCTAGTGCTCTATCGGAGCCTTCAAAAAAGGGTTGCCAACATATTTAGACACCGGATCCTAAGTCTTGTCAGATCCGAAAAATCTATAGCTCCAGCAGCTTCAGTCTCGGTGCCGGTAGAGTTTGAGTTGTGGAGCCAGTCCCCAGTCTTGGAGCCATTCTCCCCTATGCTAAGATCACCAATACTTCAACCTTCCAAGTCTCCAGCCCCCTCCACTCGGTCTTCCAGTAGCCTGTCCGACAATGATGTGGATCAAGTGGTACAGAGGCTATTAAGGACACTGGCGCTGGCCAAGCTGTTATCGCATCCAACCCCTAGGGCTTCGGATCCAACCATATCCTCCACTTCTGCTCTGATTCCTCCTCCAATCCAGCCTCGGATTTCAGAGTCAGAATGTCTTGAGGTAATATTAGTGGAACCATCGGAGCTGAGACCTATTATGGGATCTTTGGATCCAACCATTGTTCTGACGTCCTCGGCTCCATCAGAGCTTGAGGACTCTTGGAGCTGACGCACTCTAGTTGGGTCCGGAGAGGTGAGTCGGATCGGACAGTTGTCGGATCCAACCTTGCCTCTTGGGGCATCAGCTTAGGTGAGCTCAGCTCCTACCTGGGCCTCGGGGCCATTGTCCTTAATCCCAGGGGGATTCCCTCAACTTTTTTGGATCCAGGGATATCCTCTGATCAGGGGCAGGGGGCTTTTGAGGTGATGAGAGTACTGTCTCCACAGGCATTAACGCTGTCATCTCTGACTGTTCTTCCCCCAAAAGCACTGGTGTATGCCTCTATATCCTTGCATCCACAGGGACATGGAGATCCTAGGCCTCAGCATACACCACAGGGTACCCCCCACTCTTCTGAAACCTCTCCAGAGTACCCCTCTGAGGAGGTCCCTTGGAAGAGGTTATGTAAGAGGAAGCATTTAGACTCCTCAGAGGAGTCCATCACTTCTGATACGTACCTCGATGAAGCTGAAGGATCCCCACAGTTGCCTCCTGATGATGTCTCCATTGGAGACATTTTAGAAATACTTAAGCAGCGAGGCGGCTGGAAGTCCAACAACCCTTTAGCAGAGGAGTCCATGTACCTGAAGGCCTTTGGACCTGACTCTTCCTCCACTTGGGTGTCGAAGAACTTCTGGATCTAGTTTATCAGATGGTGTGGGAGTCTCCAGATTCAGTGGAACCTGCTCCTTGGAGGCCAGATAAGTTCATCACGTCACTCCTCAGACAAAACCTTTCTAACTAAGGGAGTCCCTGTAGATGCTATAAGGAACTCTGAGAAACATTTTCTTCTGTTCATCCACCGAACAAGGAGTCTCATACAATTGACAGATATGGAAAGCGCATTTTTTTCTTCAGTGACTTTTGCTCTCAGATCGCTGAATTACCTGATCCATTTTACTAGAATACAGAGTGATCTCTTGAAGGAGTTAGGAGATACTCTCCAGGGTTCAGTAGCTGAAGGGGTTTCGGATAAAGGTTTCTCTTAACTCTCTACCTTAAATTCAGTTGTCAGCTCCTTCGTAAGGCTGATTTCCTGTGCAGTGGATGGAGCAAGTAGAGCAGTAGGTTCAGGGATTTCCCTAAGGAGACATTCTTGTATGTGCTTGTGTCACTTCACGGAGCCCTTTAAATCTTCTTTAGTGAACGCCCCGTTTGATGGCTTATCTCTGTTTGGGCCCAAAGTCGAGGACACACTAACCAGGGGTAAGCAAGAAGAAAAGACTGTCTGCCGTAGGAGTCTGTTTTTCCCTACCTACTAGACCATATCCCATAGGTCAGAAAGGAAGTGAAAAATGTGGTTTTGAAAATCTTAGAGAGCTTTTCAGGACACACGTGGTGAATCTTCCCCCATGGGCAGAGGGGGAAGTAGTAATGGAAGACACCGACCACGCAGCAGGGGGGGACTGCATAATCAGGGTGACAGAGAATTTTTCTTTGGTAAGCTCTTCCAGCGCTCCTGAGAGGAGGCCTGCCTATCCATCTCTGGAGGCAGTCTGGGGCCGCTTGTCTTTGTACCCAGAAGCCTGGCTACAAATAACAAAAGACAAGTGGGTACAAAGCATCATATCCAGAGGTTACTCCATACCCTTTTCCTTCCCTGTCCCAAACATAAAAAAGATCCCAGATGTTCCGTCCAGTCAAAGGGAACAGGCAATATTAGAAATTCAAAAGTTGCTTGACAAAAGTCATCCAAGCAGTCCCTGCAGACCAAATAGGTTCTGGAACTTACTCAAAATTCTTTTTAGTTCCAAAGAAAACGAGGGACTGGAGACCAATTCTAGATCTCAGTCTAAACAAATCAGTAAGAAAGTCCAAGTTCCAGATGGTAACACTGCAGTCAATACTCCCTTTTCTGGGACAAGATGATTGGATGTGCTCAATAGATTTCCAGGATGCGTACTACCACACAAGAATGGACAGGCGATCTAGGAGACACCTGCATGTTTGGCTGGGAGCCAGTCACTACCAGTTTCAAGCTGTGCCCTTTGGCCTCACTACAGCCCCCAGTGTGTTCACCAAATGTATGGCAGTAGTCGCGGCTCACTTGAGGTGCCTCTGAGTCTGGGTGTTACCATACTTAGATGACTGGCTCCTAACCGCCACCACCCAGCATCTACTAATAAAAGCAAGAAACACCACCTTGCAGCTCTGCTCTCACCTAGGAATTACTATAAACTACAAGAAGTCTGCCTTGCTGCCTTCTCAAAATGTTGTATTTGTAGGAGCAGAATTGGATTCAACAAATATGATGGCAAAACTTCCGCCAGAAAGAGTTCAAGTTCTACTATGTCAGGTTCTAAATCTTCTCACAAAGAAAAAAACACAAGCGAGGATAGTCCTAAACATTTTGGGGACCATTGCAACAGCAATAACCTTAATCCCCTTAGCACGTCTTCATATGAAAATTCTCCAGTGGCTACTGTCCACTCAGTGGTTGATGCAGGAATTGCCAATGTCCCACAAAATAAAGATAACAGAATCTTGCAAAAAAGACCTTTTTGGTGGCTTTACTCCACTCATGTGATGCTAGGTCGACCATTTGTACTTCCCCAACCATTGGCCACAGTGACCACGGACACCTCTCAGATGGGGGGGGGGGGCATTAACTGGGAAAGATGGTCCAAGGCACCTGGCAGGATCATGAGGCCCATTTGCACGTCAGTGTCCTAGAGATGAGAGTGGTGCTTCTGGTATTGCAAGCATTTCAGAACTGTCTTCCACTGGGAACTATTGCAATACAGAAAGACAACATGTCAGTTGTATGGTACATAAATAAACAAGGAGGAACCAGATCTTACCCCCTTTGTCGAGAGGCCCTGAGACTATGGCAGTGGGTGACCTCCCCCCAATGCTTTCTGATAGCAATGCACATCCCAGGGAAATCCAGTGTGATAGCAAACAGACTTAGCAGAACGATTCTGATGCCTCATGAGTAGTCCCTAAAACAGGAGGTAGCGGAAAAGATTTTCCGGCCAGCCTTGCTGCGACCTTTTTGCGACATCCATGAATGCCAAATGCAGCAGGTACTTTGCCCTTACCCGCCCCCCCCCCGGGGGAGTCACCAAGAGTTGCACATGACCACGATTGGCCTTTGGGTCTCCTCTACACTTTTTCATCCCTTTCCATTAATATCCAAAGTTCTTTGGAAAGCCAATTGCTTGGGTAGGGACTTGATACTCATCGCCCCATACTGGCCTCATCAAATCTGTTTCTCCTTCCTGTGGCCTCATCTTTGGGATGAGCCTTGGATTCTGGACCCAGTTCCAGACCTTTTGACTCATGTGTCAGGAACACTCCATCCTTCCCTTCAAACTTTCAGTTTGTCAGCTTGGCTGCTCTGATTCTGACCATAGCCAGGTTTACTAACCTCCCTTCATCAGTTAAACACATCCTAATTTCTTCTCATAAGGCTTCTACAAGAAAGATATATACAAGCAAATGGAAAAGATTTTCATTATGGGCTTCTCATAACCATATTGATCCCTTTACTGCCCCTGTCAATTCCATTATAGAATTCCTAGCAAAATTATTCAACGAAGGTGCAGTTGCGGCTACCATTAGAGTTCTACTAGTAGTGATATCAAGTTTTCATATAGGTGAGTCTAGCCTCAACGTTCTGTCTCATGGGCTGTGCAAGGCGTTTCTTAAAGGTACATTATTACTATGATAACCTATCAGAGACCCCCCCCCCCTAGCACCATGGGGCTTAAATTTCATCCTATATCATTTAAATTTCTCCCCTTTTGAGCCAGCAGTTTTTGACATGGAAAACTGTTCTCTTGATAGCAGTTACCTCTGCTAAGAGGGTGTCAGAGCTGTAAGCCTTGTTAATAAAGATCCCCACTTGCTTTTCCACAGAGACAGGGTTTCCTTACAAATGAACCCTTCCTTTTTGCCAAAGGTATGTTCAGAGTCTAATTTGAACCAATCTATACAGCTGCCAGTCTTTTACCCAAATTATGGGAATAAGGTAGAATACATGTTACATCAACTAGTTGTGCATAGACAATTACGTTTCTATTTACACAGGACTAAGAACCTCAGAAAATGTGAGCAGCTTTTTATATCCTTTTCAGCTTCAAAGAAAGGTACTCAGTCTCTAAGGTCACACTTCAAAATGGCTTTCAGATTGCATAACCTTTGTCTGTAAGTTTCAGAACAGAGATCTTCCCCATAGAGTTAAAGCCCACTCTGCAAGAGCTATTGCAACCTCTTCTGCTTTTCTGGACAGACTACCAATTGATACCATTTGTGGTGTGGCAACATGGGCAAGACCACATACCTTTATCACTCATTACAGACGATTTGGCCTCCAGGAACAGGGCCTCTTTTGGTTCCACAATTCTGAAGAATATTCTTCCTTGAGACATCCAAGAAAGATGGTGCTAGGGACATGGTCCCAACCTGGTAAGAATGAAGGTGAGATAGGACAACGCATAAAGAAGTTATGTACTCACCATAACATTCCATGTGTGTTGTCCATCCTCGCCTTCATTCTTACATCCCACCTTCCTTCCCCTGGCCATTTTTTACTCCTGGGAGACTGAATTGGTACAATTGGATATCATTATTCCCTGACTTTTATTGCACTCTGGAATTATTAAACTGTGTTTATGTCTCTTACTGTTTTCATAACTGCAAACAAGATCAGGGGAGTTTACCTGGTGCATGCTGGGATAGGGTTTAGCCATGAGCTAGTGGAAGACCTCAAGCTTGCATATAAAGGCAGAGTCAGATGGGAGGATTGGATCCGAATCCAACCTGGTAAGAATGAAGGCGAGGATGGACAACACACATGGAACATTATTGGTGAGTACATAACTTCTTTTTTTCTTCTCCCACTTTAGCCTTCAGAATTCTGAATTACCAGGCGTACATGTAGAAATTTATGTTGTGTGATATGGACAGTCTGATGGAAATAGCCTCCATTTTTCCTACAGAAGAAAGCTATTTTCTGAAACAAACTGTTTCTTCCTTTCTCCTGCATCCAGACCTGCTTTGAAGAGTGTGCATGATTACGCAGATACTATGTCTAGAGGCAGAAGTGTAACTGTCTTCTGTACCACCAGGGGCTGATGTCTTTATTGCCATCCTGTCTCTCAAAAAAAAAAGAAAGAAGAAGAAATAAAAAAAAAGGCTGCTCTTCATACTAGCTGGCATGCTAGCCAGATAACCCCTCTGTCTTGCCCCAGCTGTTCAGTGGAGCAGCCAGAAAAATGTCTGATCTGGTGGTTGGTGCTCTGAAATACAGGAACTAACCATCCAAGATCATTTTCTGTGCACCCAGTCAGGTACCTGGAGCTCCTGAATTGCAGGAGCCAATCAGGTCTAGTTTCTCTGCCCTGCCCCAACTCTACTTCCTCAGATTTTACTTAAAGAAAAAAAAATCTTTTTTTAACTATAGCCCCTACTACTTTTACCGTATTGAAAAGGTTTGCTTAGGTACATAACCAAAAAGTCTGTGGATGAGTTAGTGGCTGAAATCTTGGATTCAACTTTAGATAATGGGATATATCCAAGGTTCTCAAACAATATGATGAAAGAGGAAAATTAATTCAGGGAGTTTATTAAGATATTTAGTGTACCCCAGTACAAATCTTATAGGCCTAACTCTTACTCAAAAAAGTCAAATAAACAAAATCAGTCCTGTTCTGGCAAAGAAGAGATGGCCAGAGGGTAGCAACAATAAAAAAAAATGTTCTTTTCAGAAAAAGGGAAAGACCAACAGTACAGACATACTATGCCAGTATTCCTTGCCCTCATCCCTCTCCTCTGGGTCAATATCTTTTCAAATCAGTCCCCAAAATTGGCCATCAAGATTCCCCTTTGGCACAAGATTGTTTCAGACTCCTGCATGTTAAAAGTGGTGCGGGGGGTGGGGGGTTACAGATTCACTGGATGCAAAAACTTCCATTCAGGGGAATACCTTACAATCCTCAAAACCAAACAGATGTTTTTTCCACAGATTCTTCTGTTTTTACACACCCAGGGAGTCATAGCACAATACATTTAGGTCAGAGGGGAAAAGGACTCTACTCTAGAATTTTTCTGGTACCAAGGAAAGAGGCATCTTGATACCAATAGTAGATATTTCATTTCTGAACTGGACATGAAAATTCCAAAGTTCAAAATGTTGACCTTACAGAACTCGTTACCTTTCATTCTGCATGAGGTACTTGGTAATTCTAGATGTAGAAAATGCTTACTACAATATTCCCATAACCACAGGCTTTTGTGAGGTACTCTGTTTCTGTGACACATTATTCATTATATGCTTTACCCTTTAGTTTATCTAAAGCTCTGAGAGTATTTACAAAATGCCTAGGCCCCAGTCATAACTTTTGCAGACTGAATGGCATTCTCATCTTTCATTATTTAGGCAACTTGCTTATCTTTGCAGATTCTTTATCCAAATTTCAAGAGGCATTCACATGAGTTGTATCTGTTTTGACCAACGTGGACATCATGGTAAATATTGTATAATTCTCCTTGACTCCATCTCACAGGATTGTGTTTCTGGGATGCATTATAGATTTTTCTCTTCAAAAGATGATTTTTAATACAAGGCAAGGAAGATCTTTATCTGGGAATTTCCTTGAAGTTCTCCAATCACATCTCAGACTTCTGAGAGAGAGATTTCCTTAGGACCAAAGGATTCATAGCTTCTGTGAGTCTTATGATACCTCTGGCCAGATTACACATGAGAAATGTACATTGGGTTCCAAAAAACACATAGACCCATTATTTGCATTCTGTGGAGTATCAAATTCCAGTTTGGGACTTTGTAAAGGGAGCTGCTTTAATGAAGACAACAAATTCAATTGAACCCAGGTCTCCCCTTCTGTCCTCAGACCCTAGTCCAGTTTGTTACAACAAACGCATCAGATTTTGCTTGTGGAGCAGTTTCCAGAGGGGTAAAAGTGTATGGCCTACGGAATCATTTGAACAGTCCAAAGCACATCATTTTAAAATAGATGCTGGCTGTGATACATGCTTTGACGTCTCTCCAACACCTTTGGTCTCATGGACCTCTCCAAGTGATTACAGGCAATACCATCATCATGTGATATATAAACAAGCAGGGTGTTATGAGGTTGTAACTCCCTATGCAGACTGTCAGAGATATCTTGGAAGTTGGCTATTCAACATTTCTTAACCCTCCATCAGAGCAGAACATAGTCTCAGACAAACTGAGCAGGACCAGGACAGACCCACACAAATGGAAATTGAATGAGAGGGTATTCCAGGAATGAATGCAGTTGTGGGGAATGCTTCATGTAGATGTATTTGGCTCCTTTCAAAACAGGCAACTGACAAAGTTTTGTTTCACGGCTGCCTTCAGCCAAATATGGAAAATAGATGCATTTTTCATTCCCTTGGACGAGAATGTTCCTTTATGCACTTCCACTGATTTCCAGGGTAATTCTGAACTTTCAAAATGATACCCCAGAAATGGTGTCCCCATTTTCGCCTAGGCAACATTGGTTCTCCCTTAATATGGACATGGCCAAGGGCAATTGCCACAAACTTCCTTACAGACAGGAATCTAGTCACACAAGACGGGGAGTTTGATACAGCCCACTTTCAATCAGTTTCAACTGACTACCTGGATGAGCCAATTTTAATACCTTTTAGGTACGTTTTTTTCACGAGGATGTGCAGCAGGTGCTAAAGCAAGCAAGAAGGCCTGCTTCTAGAAATTCCCATATTGGTAAGTGGAAGCTATTTTCTAGTTGGTGTCTAGCCAATGATCAGGGTCCCATCAGAGATTTTGTTCTGCGGGTTCTCAGTTATTTGTGTGGATTACTTATCACTGAGTTTGTTTTTTTCTCTATAAAGGTTCATTGGATGTTACTAGGCAGTTGACCCGAGGGTCTTTACAAGCCTAACTGTTAAATCCTAATATAATACTAGATAAGAGATATAGTCTATGCCCAAGATTTTTCTAGCAAGGACTACCCATGTCCAGGAGAGAAGCTGGAGCAATCCTCAGCAGAAATTTACAGTTTCCCGTCCAGGTTGTGCTTAAACAGGATCATGGAGGTACTCTCCTTGATGTGGATTAGAAGCCTTTTCCAGAGGAGTGGCAACCTCTGAGAGATGTATCTATCTCTCCAGCAGGTCCTATTTGTCACCGGCTAGATTGAGGTTCCTGGAATGGGTGACTAGTCCTATTTGACTTACAAATGTGCAGCATTAAGACTTTCTGCAGATATATAGAGCTAAATTGTTGCTTAGATATCTGTTGTCTTAGTGTTCTGCAAATATACAGAGATCAGTATATATTTTTTGGGTTTTATAATTTGCACTCTGATTCCTCACATCTCTGTTGAAACTTTCTTCCCCCCCTCATTGTGGTTTCTATTGCTTGTATGTTGTTAACTCAAGGTTCCTTTAATTTGAACTGTTAATAGCAGCAGTCTGCATTTAAAGTGGAACAGCCTTACAAGACTTTCTGCAGATATATAGAGCTGAGTATATTTTTCTGCATTATTCTGTATTATAGAGCTAAATTGTTGCTTAGATATATGTTGTCTTAGTGTTCTGCAAATATACAGAGATCAGTATATATTTTTTGGGTTTTATAATTTGCACTCTGATTCCTCACATCTCTGATGAAACTTTCTTCCTCACCCCCCTCATTGTGGTTTCTATTGCTTGTGTGTTGTTAACTCAAGGTTCCCTTAATTTGAACTGTTAATAGCAGCAGTCTGCATTTAAAATGGAACAGCCTTACAAGACTTTCTGCAAATATATAGAGCTGAGTATATTTTTATGCATTATTCTGTATTATAGAGCTAAACTGTTGCTTAGATATCTGTTGTCTTAGTGTTCTGCAAATATACAGAGATCAGTATATATTTTTTGGGTTTTATAATTTGCACTCTGATTCCTCACATCTCTGTTGAACCCCCCCCCCCCCCGTTCTGGTAGTAGTTTAAATTTGGTGGCTTTTGCAGTGCCCGCCCACTGTAGATTTGATCTAGGACACTCCCCCAGTCCCATCTCTTTACCCCATTCTACCTAATAAACCCTTTCTGCACTTGCTTTTAGTCCTTTTTAATTTAATTACATTTTTTCAAACTGTGTGTGGACTAATATTGCTACATACTCAAGTGTGCCAGCTTGCACTGCATGTGAATTGTTTTTACTACTGTTTTTGCTACTTTTCTGAAAAAAAAATTGTAAGCCTGTTTCCTACCTTTCCTGTAATTAATGTTCCAGATACAAATTTGCTGTATCCAGGACTATTTGTAAGCTTTTGAGCCCCCAAGCTTTCTGTGTTGGAGGGACGCCTTCTAGCTTATCAGTGGGAGTGGTAAGCACTAGGTAACCTGTCTACCACATAAGGAATGGTTCTGGCCCAGAATTTGTAGTTATTGGCCGTTTGGGTGGCCTTCCATCTCTCTCAACTTTCTGATTTGAAGGCCTGCATTTACACTTGTTTCTGTCCTGTAACTCCTGGGCCCATCTCATTTGCTCACTCAAAAAAAAAATCTGCTTTTACTGTATTTGTGTTTCTTCCTACTTTATTTTGCTTTTGCGTCATCTTAAAAGTACTCAGTTGTATTTATTACTGCTTGGTGTAACTCATTCTAAGCCTTTTAGTTTAAGCACTTGGGCTTCAGACCAGTTGTTTTACATTAGGAAAGTTTGTGGCCTGAACTGTGGTGGCAGGACAGGTAGCTTACATCCTTCTAAGTTGGGAACTGCTGATTGAGGGCTCAGTGTCTGTTATTCTAAAAGTGTATTAATTCTGGTTTAAGCACTTGGGCTTCACGCCACTTGTTTTACATTAAGAAGGTTTGTGGTCTGCACTGTAGTGGCAGGACAGGTAGCTTACATCCTTCTAAGTTGGGAACTTCTGATTGAGGGCTCAGTGTCTGTTATTCTAAAAGTGTATTAATTCTGGTTTAAGCACTTGGGCTTCAGGCCAGTTATTTTACATTAAAAGGGTTCGTGGTCTGCACTCTTGTGGGAGGAGAGGCTGGACTCTGCCCTTCTGAGCTGGGAATTTCTGGTTAAAGGCTTATAGTGCCTGCATATTTGAACTGCTTCTTACTGAAATTGGTACACCTTGTTTGCTGTAGCATAGACTAGATCCAGGCCTGCTGAATCTAGCTTTATTTGTATGCTGCTTGTTTGTTTGCTTGTTATTTCCCTGAAACGCTAATTCCACCTAAAACGCGGCTTTTCAGAGCTTCTGTGGATCCCTAGTGATATCTGCATTGCTTACTGTACTTATTTCCTTGTTTCACTTGAAAGAAAGTTACTGCTTGTCGTTTTTGCATTTAAGTTACCTGAAACACATTGCATTTAAGTTACTTGGCATTTGCTCACTAAAGCAATTATATAAGTCAGCACTAAAATATTAAAAGCACTACACCCAAACAAACTCCCCTTGAGTACCTCGTTCCCCATTGGCCCTTTTTTTCAATTATAAAGGAATTCCTAATACTATTCTAGCATGTCCAAAGGTCAGTTGTCAATCTCCTCTCCGGTCCAGCTGGTGAATCTCGGAATCTTGAGGCAATGTTACAACTGCCTCATGTACACAGACAACCCTCTCCTCCTCCCAATAAATTCCAACACATGTGAGAGATGCAACCATATAGCCATACTGGAGGCTAAGCTCTCTCAACTCAGTACTGGCGAAACCAGTCCGGAGGAGAAGGAAACCACACTCACAATTCCAATCTCACATAGACCTACCACCACAGCAAACCAAACACATAAATACACAAAAACATACTCGGAGGCTCTGAATAAAAATCTGCCTAAGCAGCAGAGACCTCCAAAGCAGACACCCAAGCAACCGCTACCCCAAAACAAAACTTGTGCAACACATAGCTCACAAATCCAGTGTGCCGAACAGTCATGGCCCTTAAGGCTAAACAACACACCTGATACACTTGTAATAGGTGGCTCTATCGTCAGGCACACTGACGTCCCGCTCACCAGGCTGAACAAGGAGAAGGTCACGGTGAGCTGCCTGTCGGGCGCTAGGATCCGCCACATAACACAAGCACTCAGGTCACTCCAAGGCAAGTACAAATATGACTTAGGTCATTCACACCAGCATGGACAATGACTGAGACGTACCTCCCTGGACTACATGAAAAGAGACATAGAGGAGCTCTCTGAGCATGTAGCCCAGGCCGGTATGACCCTGACCTTGAGTAGCTTCTTACCCTCACCAAGAATTATGCCACAATATGAAGACAAGATGATCAATTTCAACAATTGGCTTAAGTATTGGTGTCATTCAAAGGGGACCTAATGCCTGTCAGCCTGGGATGACATGCTCGACCAGCCACGATGCTTCGCTAGGGACAGCTTGCACCTGTCACCACTGGGCTTTCGGATATTGGCAAAGGCTCTTGCTACCACCATAGTGCCTTTTTTAGGCAAGGCTCAAAAGACAAACCCACCTCCATGGGTATTACAAGGGATAAAAAACTAAGAGTAATGCTACTCAATACCAGAAGTCTAAACCTCAAGATGCACGCACTCGAAACTCTCCTTAGCATGGAGAACATCGATATCTGTGCAGTAACAGAAACCTGGTTCAAGGCTCCCGAGAGCACCCCAGCATTACCAGGTTATACCTCATACCATGCTTTTCGGCCCCAAAACTTGGACCGTACTACAAAAGGTGGGGGAGTATCAATATTCGTCAAAGATACCCACACCTCCAGGTTGGTGGCACAGCACTAAGCATCAGAGACTTTCCATGTGCAACTAACAGTGGGTAAAACTGCCTTCCAGTTTATAGCCTGCTACAGACCACCCTCCCAAACCCAGGAACCCCACTCGGCCTTCCTAAGAACACTGGAAAATATGAAGGTCTCTCCAAACACCATTATATTGGGCGACTTCAACTACCCAAACATAGACTGGGAGCATTACTCTAGCTCCAACACCCTAGCCCAAAGGTTCCTAGAATTTATAAACTGAAATGCTATGGAACAACTTGTTACCACTCCCACAAGAGGGGAAAACATACTGGACCTGATCATCACCAACATGGGGACTCTATGCTCCAGACCAGAAGTGTATCCCTCACTGGTAAGATCAGACCATAAACTAATCTCACTGGATATTCACATCCCGACTCCACCCCTGCCCTGAAAACCACAGTGAAAAACTTCTCTAAAGCAAATTTCACACTCCTCAAAACCGAGGTGGAATCCTTCAAAGCCCCCGGGCCTGTGAAAGATATGGCCCAGACCGCAGAATCCTTTATAAACGCATTCTATGAACACCTTCAGGAATGCATGGATCATGCAATCCCAAATAAAACCAAGACCCAATCCTCCAAAGGCAGACGTCCTGTCTGGTGGACCCCAGCCATAAACAAACTATACAATAGAAGGAGGAAGCTACTACATGATAGAGCAAAATCCCAAAAAGGGAAGGCATCTCTGATCAGTATTAGCAAAAAACTACGGGCACTCATAAAATCATCTAAGGCCAGCTTCGAGAGAAAAATTGCACAGGACACTAAGGATAATCACAAGGCTTTCTTTAGTTATGTTAGGAACCTGGGTGGGAATTCCCAGATATGCTCAGAATTAGTCCAAAATGACAAAAAATACACCGAATCCACAGACATTGCCAACATCCTAGCTGACAGGTTCAGCGCAAACTTCTCCCTCCTCTCCCCACCAAAAGGGCAAATATTTATCCCAGCAGAGTGCTGCCCCCCTGACATCTCAGATGCTCAGGTAAGAGCTGCCCTCTCCAAAGCAAAAAACACCGCATCAGTGGGACCAGATGGTGTCCCGGGCTGCGTCCTACATGAACTCCAAGAAGAGCTAAACCCAAACATAAAACTACTGTTCAATCTCAGCCTTACTACAGGATATGTACCCAAAGAGTGGTGTACAGCAACAGTGGTCCCTCTCCACAAAGGTGGTGCCTCAACGGATCCTGGAAACTATCACCCCATAAGCCTGACTAGCTTGGTCTGCAAAGCTATGGAAAGGATCATCATGGACCAGATATTGGGGACCTACAGACACTGGATCCTACCCAGTTCGGCTTTGTTAAGGGCATATCCTGCCTCTTAAACCCGGTTGATTTCTTTGAAACAGTCACCAAGGCCACTGACGAGGGGAAGGTGGTCCACACAGCCTACCTGGACCTCGCAAAAGCCTTCGATACAATACCCCATTCGGGCATTATAGATAAGTTCACCAGCTTAAATATAAACCCCTATGTCACTAGATGGGTTGCAAACTGGCTCAAGGACAGAACCCACATTGTTAGAATTGCTGGAGCCATGTCGGACTCCAAACCAGTTACAAGTGGCGTCCCCCAAGGCTCAGTCCTGGGACCTCTCTTGTTCGGTATATATTTCTCGGAGGTACAGACCAACATGGAAGGACTGTGGCTGACTAAGTTCGCAGATGACTGCAAACTGGGCGCCATAATCGACTCTCCAGCCGACACAAGCATCCTCTAAAAGGGCCTCATAGAAACAGACAACTGGTGCCAGAGCCATGGCCTCAAGCTAAACGCCAAAAAGTGTATAGTCATCCCCTTTGGCAAAAACAAAATGCCCACAAATTACCACATAGGTGGTAATCCATTAAGTACAGAAGAAGTAATTAGGGACCTGGGGACCCAAGTTGATAGCAATCTCTCATTTGACAACCACGTGGCCAAAGTGGTTAGAAAAACATTTTATATAGCCCACCTAATCATGAAGGGATTCACATCTAGATCAGGGGAGGTCATCGTGCCTCTTTACTCATCCCTCATCAAGCCCATAATTGAGTACAATGCCCTTTTTGGGATGTACCTTTCCAGACACCTGCAGCAACTGGAAAGACCCCAAAAGTACCTCACCAAGAGGATCAAAGGGCTCAAACAGATGCCATATGCTGCCCGGTTAAAGAAACTCCAGCTCTACTCAGTGGCATACCGCCTGCTCAGAGGCGATCTGTGCCTGACGTATAAAGCCATGTCAAACCCGGAATTAATGAACATGCTGCCCCTCAGAAAATCCAAATCCCATCGAGCTACGCGCTCGAGAGACTTGAACCTCAGCACTGAAATAAATAGGACATGCTGGAGGGACAGATTCATAACCCAGAGGCTCCCTTCACTCTGGAATAAAATCCCATTCCAGGTTAGGCAGAGTCCCTCATTGACTCTCTTTAAGAGGAGTCTTGATGAGTAGATGGGAGATCGTAGTTTTACCCCAGGTATCACTTCTGTGTCACTGTTAGACAGAGGCACAGTATACTAACCTCGAAAAAGGGCATAGCAAAATAAATTTAAAATGGGTGGCGAAAGCCAAACACACTCTGGCTAGGCTTATAAATGCTTTAGGGCAGATAGCCTAGTATGAACCTATGAACCTATTAGATTTGGGTCAGAGATAGCCCTGTAAACCAGACATAAGTCACCTCTACGTAGTCTATATGCTACTGAGTACAGTGACAGCGACTTTGGTCTGCCTGTATAAGACATGTGCTGGATACTCTGCATTTTCTTAGAAATCTCTGCGGTCTCTCAAGTTGCTGCAGGTTTCTGGCACAGTACATAGCAAAGCGAGCATTATATTCAATAATAGGCCTGATGATGGATGAGTACAGGATAGTTATAACCTCTTTTGCTGTTGAGACCATGCCTTTGCTAATCAGGTAAGCGACATAGAATGCCTTGCTCACCACAGTAGGCACGTGGTGATCAAAGTTGAGGTCACAGTCAACTTGTGTTTTCAGGTCTGTCAGTACTGAATTGATACTCAGGGTATTATTGTTTATTTTATAATTAGCAGGGACATTGTTTTTACCAAAGGAAATGATTATGCATTTTTAGCATTTAGTTTGACCATGGCTTTGGCACCAGTCTTTGGTCTGTGAAGTCCCTTTTGAAGTACACTGACATTGTTAGGGGATTCAGTGATGCCACCTAATTTGCAGTCATTTGCAAGTTTGGTTAGCCACAGCCCCTCCTTTTTGGCCTGGACTTCTGGGAAGTGTTTGCCCAAACAAGAGAGGGCCCAACACTGACCCTTGTTGGACCCTACTGCTGACAGGTCTGCTGGTAGAGGTAAGGTCTATCACTCTGACTGAGTGTTGTCGATTTGTGAGACTGTCTGCAACCCACCTGACAACATAGGGATTGATATTCAGCTGGGTTAGTTTGTCAATGATGCCCAGATGTGGGATAGTGTTGAAGGCCTTGGCCAAATCATGATATGCTGTGTGCACAACTTTGCCCTCATCTCTGGCTCTGTTCACATTCTTGAAGAAGTCCACCAGGTTTAGCAGGCATGACCTCCCCTTGACAAATCCAAACTGGGACGAATCTAGGATTTGGAAATCACCTATATCTTTATTTATGAGGCACATGATGAATTGTTCCATTGCCATAAAGATGAGGCTGGTTAAACTTATAGGTCTGTAGTTACCCTGGTCTATTGCAGAGCCACCCTTGTAGAGGGGGATGACAGTAGCTAGCTGTTGATCTGAAGTAGTCTACTTCATTTGATCTTCAACCTGTGGGAATGCGGATCCGTATCGGATCCAAGCTGGCAAAGATTACTAGCATCAGCTCCGAGCTCCAGACTTCTCTCTTTACCCATAATACACCTCCCTTGCCTTCCATCCCCAGATCTCGTTTTCCGTGATTTGTGAAACTTCGTGTCTCTAGAGCTCCAGCTGGCAAGGGTGTTTTTGGATTGTAAGTTTCCTAAAGTTTTCTGTTTATTTAGCCATTTTAGATTAGTATAGGTACCCTTTCTCCCTTCCCATTGTTTTGGCATCGTGTGTAGGTAGGCTTATAGTAGTAGTTAGTGGAGTTTGTCTGCGGTGCCTCCCCCGTTTTAGTCAGTCTAGTGTGGTGAGTGGTTTTGTTGTTAGTTTATTGGAAGAAAGTTTTTTGTTTGTTCTCTCGCTTTCTTCTGTAAGCATGTCCGAAAAGCTTATCTTTAAGCGCTGCACAGAGTGTGGCCATAAGCTCTCCCCAGCGGATGGCCACACTCTTTGTGTATTGTGTTTAGGTGTGGCCCACCTGAATGTTGATTGTTCCATTTTGTGGGGTTCAACCCCTGAGCCTTGAAGGACAGAAAGGCCAAGTTGGCCCTCAAAGGGCTTCTTCCTGCCACTGATCCTCCCTCCTCATCCTCGGCTTCAGTCACTGCTGTTGCCGTGACTGCCTCTCCTGCTTCTCTGCCTCTGGCCTCCCTTCCCTCCCAGGCTGGGACTCAAACTCTCGCTTCTAAGCCTGTAGTAGCAGAGCAGAGGAGGGGTAGAGAGCGGGAGAGAGAGTCGAGGACAAAGGAGAAGAGGAAGAGGTCTCCAGACCTCTCGTCACCAAGCAAGTCTGCTCGGATCTGTGACTCCCCTCAGCTCCAATCTCTGAGGTTCTTCCTGGAGCCGGAGGAGGCACACCCAGTCTCCCAGGCCTCAGCTTCCTGACCGCACAGGTCCGAGTCTGTGGCCTCATCTCGGTCGACCCGTAATCTCTTGGACATGGATCTGGATAAGATGATGAGGGGCTTTATCCGTACACAGATCCAGATGGGGGTTTTGCAAGCCCCCTCTCCCTCAGGAGCGGGCAGCTCACTTCCTTTTTTTCAGGCTATTACTCCTTCCATGATCTGACCTTCGGCTTCGGAGTTCTCTGATCTGAGGTTGGCCGTGTTCAGGGCGTCACCACTTATGGTCCTCGCGTCCTCGACGCCGGCAGCTGCCTGGAGCATCTTGGATCTGACCGGTTGGGATCCGAACCGCTCTCGGAGCCAGAGGATCGGATCCGAGGGAGTGGAACCTTTACCAAGTGGCTCCGATGTTGTCCGGTCTAGGTTCCCTCTCTCTGGCCACTTTGGGTCAGACTCCAATTCTCGCATCTGACCCGGAGAGACTGGCCTCCTTATTGGCTTCACAGGAGGTCCACTCTCCTTTGGCATTCAGTGTGGTAGAATGGGTCCTCTCCTTCAGATTGCGGCCCCTGACTGCCCCCTTGGGCTACACCCAGACCCCCTCGGCAATGTCTACGGTCCACGTCATCTTACCAGAGGGAAAGCCCATGCCCGAAGGGCCCCAGATGGTTTCCCTAGAGGAACAGATGGCTTGCGAGCACTCCCCAGAGAGCCCCACGGGAGATGTGCCTCGCAGGCATACGTGTAAGAGGAGCACTTGGACTCCCCAGAGTCCCTAACCAAGGACACAGACTTAGATGAGGGGGAGGGCTCCCCAAGGTCACCTCCCAATGATGCCTCCTTTGGAGAAATCATGGAGATCCTGCGCCAGCAGGGAGGTTGGTCTGCCGCCTAGCCCTCCTCGGATGAGTCTTTGTTAATGGAGGCCTTCGGCATGGGCCTGTCTACATCTTGGGTGTCCTCCCCCGTGGATCCTTTAGTGGATTTGATCACTTCATGGCCGTGGAAAGAACCTGATAACATGGAGCTGATCCCCAAGTGCCCCAATAAGGTTTTGAGTCCCCCTATAGACAGGCCTTCCTGGAACAAAGGCTCCCCAGTGGACGCCATGGTAGTAACAGCAACCATGAAGAGGGAACTATCTCAGGAAAGCATTTATAAGTTCCTCGGGCCACCCTCCTGACCGAGAGTCTCATGATGGACCGGCTAGGGAAGCGGGTGTATGCTTCAGCTACCTTTTCAATAAGGGCACTGAACTACTTGGCCCATGTCACGAGACTCCAGTGCGACCTGGTGAAGGAGCTGGAGGAGTCTCCACCCAAGTCCATGTCGCAGGAGGACAAGGCTTCGTTCTCCGTGAAAATGGTCACTTTGAGAGCAGTATCGAATACGTCCATGCGACTCCTCTCCCATGCAATGGAAGGAGCAGCTAGGGTGGCTCGGTCTGGAATGTCCATGAGGCATAATACCTGGCTCAGGTTGTGACAATTTACCAAACCCTTTAAGGTGTCCTTTGCCATTGCCCCTTATGACAGCTCAACTCTGTTCGGTAAGACCGTCAAGAAGACACTAGTCCAGAATGAGAAGGACGGGAAGACACTGTCTGCTATCGGGATCCGCTTTTCCAACCCTCAAAGGTCATTTTCCCAGAACCAGAGAGGGCAAAAGAAGATGTGTTTCCGGAAGTCTCATTATTCCCGGGACACTCAGGGCTCTTCTTCCCCCAGAGGCAGAGGGGGACAGAATGGATGCCAGCCCAGAGGCCAAGAGGGTCTGTGAAAATTCGGGTCTCGAGCACCTTTCTCAGACAGACCCGGGCAGCAGCCCTGAGGGGTTGCCCGACTGCTCTACTCTGGAGGCAGTTGGGGGACAATTGTCCTTGCACCCAGCAGCATGGGAGTCCATAACAACGGACCGCTGGGTGCTGCAAATCATATCCAGAGGATATTCTATCCCTTTTGTGGGTTTTCCAACACCTTCCGGATGTTCCACCCACGCAATGAGAGGCAGTAGCACAGGAAATTTCCAAGCTGCTAGGAAAACAAGCCATCAAAACCATCCCCTCAGATCATTCCGGATTGGGCTTCTACTCCAGGTTCTTTTTGGTGCCAAAGAAAATGGGGGGACTTAAGGCCCATTCTGGACCTCTCTACCCTGAACCTGTCGGCGGCCAAAGAAAAGTTCTGGATGGTCACACTACAGTCCATCATGCCGTACCTGCAAGAGAGTGACTGGATATGCTCATTAGATCTCCAGAATGCTTACTATCACATAAAAATGCACAAAAGCTCCAGGAGGTTCCTCCGCTTCTGGCTAGGGTCCAGTCATTACCAATTTTGAGCCCTACCCTTTGTCTCGCCACAGCCCCCAGGGTGTTTACCAAAGTGATGGCGGTGGTAGCAGCTCACCTGTTGCTTCAGGGGATTCAGGTCTATCTGTACCTGGACGATTGGCTCCTCACTGCTTCCACCAGGTGTCTACTTTCCCAGACCAGGGACTACTTTATGACACTTGCCCTGAGTTTGGGTATCACAATCAACACATCCAAATCTCTACTAGAGCATGTACAGGTGATAGATTACATTGGTGCCAGGATAGACACACTCCAGGGAAAAGTGTTCCTGACCTCGGAGAGAGTTCAAAACCTCAGGATGCATGTCTCCCTAATTGACCATTTTCATCTCCCGACAGTGGAATTTGTATTGAGGGCCCTAGGCTTGATGGCGGCGACCATAACTCTCCTTCTATGTGCCCGACTACACATGCGGATTCTTCAGTGGACTTTGGTGGTTCATTGGTCCTTGTTGGATTTACAACTATCCTATCCACCTAAGTCAAGTGTATCGGTCATCCCTCATATAGTGGATGAGCTCTCTGGATATTTTGGAGGGACGACCCTTCATTCCAGCCCCGGCCCAAGCCACAGTGACCACGGATGCCTCACAACTATGATGGGGGGGGGCATTGTTCGGGCAGGACAGTCCAAGGCCTGTGGTCCCCCATAGAGATCAGTTTGCATATCAATATCCTAGAGATGAGGGCGGTCCTTCTAGCGTTGCAGGCCCTTCATGCCTTTCTTCCTTGGGGGATGATTGCTATTTAATCAGTCAACATGTTGGTAGTCTGGTACATCAACAAACAGGGAGGGACCAGATCTTATCCCCTTTATCACGAGGCCATGAGAGTGTGGGAATGGGCGATCTCCACCGGTCGCTTTCTTATCGCAACGCACTTTCAGGGAAGGTCCAACATTCTAGCGGACAAGCTAAGTCGGACCATTCTGATGCCTTACGACTGGTCTCTGAATCCGTCAGTAGTGGGGTCGGCCTTGCTGCGATCTCTTCACATCTCCTTCCAACACGAAGTGCAGCAGGTTTTTTGCTCTGAAACCCCTGCTGGGGGAGTCCCCCAGAGATGCTGTAGTTCATGCTTGGCCTCCCGTTCTTCTGTATGCTTACCCACCAGTTTCTCTCATCCTGAGCTTTCTGCAGAAAGCTTGTCGACTGGGGGGGAGCAAGGTGATCTTCATTGCCCCATTCTGGCCTCATCAGGTATGGTGTCCCTTCCTTTGGTCTCACCTTCTGGCTCCACCTTGGATCCTAGATCCCCTTCAGGATCTGATTTCACACCCATCGGGGGTGCCTCATCTGAATCTGGACAGCCTGAGGCTCACGGCTTGGCTGCTCCAGTTGTCATGATTGCTAGGTCTCCCAGACTTTCCTCCTCAGTTAAGTCTATTTGGTAGCTGCTCATAAGTCTTCAACCAGAAAGGTTTATCGCAGCAAGTGGAAATGTTTTTCTTTCTGGGCCTCTCAGAGGAGTTTAGATCCTTTCACGGCTCCTATTTCCGCTATTCTTGATTTCCTAGCTGATATTTTCCAGCATGGAGCTAGTTCTTCTAAAAGAAGTTCAGTTGGCTGCCATTTCTCATTTTCATATGGGTGAGAATTCTGCATCCTTGGCTTCTTCTAGACTGTGTAAAGCCTTCATCGAAGGCACATTTTTGCTATGCCCCCCGGTCAAAGATTCTGTCTCCCCGTGGGACCTTACTATGGTTCTCCAAGCTCTGGTTTCCCTGCCTTTCAAGCCTGCCGCTACTGTTGGTCTAAAATTTCTGTAGTAGAAAACCGCTTTTCTGGTTGCTATTACCTCTGCTAGAAGGGTTTCGGAATTACAGGCCTTGTCCTTAAAATTCCTGTACATGATTTTTCATAAAGATAGAGTTTCCCTTTGAACCAATCCATCCTTTCTTCCTAAGGTGGCATCACCAGTCAATATCAATCAGACTGTAATTTGCCTGTGTTCTTTCCCAATTTTACCAACAGGATGGAATACAAACTACACATGTTGGATGCTCACAGACAGTTATGATTCTATTTACACAGGACAAAAAAAATTTGTAAATCTGATCAATTGTTTGTTTCGTTCTATAGACCCTTTTTGGGCAAACGTATATCCAAGGTCACGATAGCTAGATGGATTTCTTCATGCATCTTGCAGGTCTACAAGGACAAAGTTTGACACACAATAATAATAAAAAACAAATAATGAGTGATCTCTCAACAACTTTGCTCAAGAACTTTGGGCGAAGCCCAGCATAATGAGGGGGGAGACAAATGTAATATCACTTTGTCAGGGATAGCTTCTAAATATTTCTCTCATAAGCTTTACCATTAGCAACAAGCTTACAAAGTTGACAGGACAACAGATCTTGCATTACCATCAACATACTGTATATCCATACAATACCATGCTCAGCAACTGTTATATTGATATACAAATGAATTTCAACGGCTAGGCTCCAGTTCACAGAGGCTTTTGCCTTTCATGATGCACATATTTGACTAACTTTATATTAAACTGAAAGTGCAGCTAGCAACTTATCCCTCTCTTTCTCAGCTAGCTATGGTAAGTGCCTTAAAAAGTCATCTTCTGTATCTGACTGCTGCCTGCAGCAGTAAAAAAAAAAAAGACTCACCTGGGAATCGGTGGTTTCTCATCATTGATCTTGTCCACAAAAAATAAGCAACATTAACAAACCAACCGTAGGACAAGGCTCAGTAGCTGCAACAGTGAACAACCTCAGACCTCCTGTGAGTGGATAAGTTGTCCAGGCAATATATAACAAAACGTGCTGGTCCCGTGCTCTTCCCCTTCTTTCAGTGATGATCACAGCAGGCGAACAGAGGCAGTCTCCGTCATGTGCACCCAAATCTTCTTTCTTCGGCTCAGGGCTCTCCGTGTTGGACAGAAACAGTTGCAAGTCTGCAAACATACTTCTCCAGTGTGACAAACAAACTATTGTTTTTCTTACCCTTGTTACTATGCGGTGAAAGCAGACCTAATAGAGAAAAATGTGCTTTGCTGGGCCGCTGCCATACATTAACCAGTCCAGAGGCACTAAACAGGAACTTGCTACAAGCAGTCTGTAGTAGAACAGAAAGCCATCTGGTAGCATACTTATTAGATGCGGCAAAGAGAAGTTCTGATTGGCTAAACTTGTTGTAAGCCAAAAGCAGAGCTCTTTTTGCTGCAGAATTTGAAAAATATGGGATTTTAACAGGTAAATCAGGCAGGTGGGGGATAGGGTTGTATTTTAATTTAAAAACGGGTGCTCCCAAGAAATTTGGGACAGTTGAGAGCTGTGTCTATAGGGTCTGATGTTGATAGGCAAGAGGTAAAATCTCTGCTGGGTGGTTCACTGAACAGCGGAGAGCCATTAAAGAACTGCTCTGCTAGATAGCAGCCGCTTGTAAGGGAAATACTTCTATTAGCGCTTTTGCATCCATAACTGCCAAGAGTTACCACTGCGAGCGGTGGTCCGCTATGGTGCACTACCCGCAAGCAACAGCAAAGCAGCTAATGCAATTCAGTATGTCTGCCCATGGATCCTTTTCTGGTTTCTTTGTAAAAGCTTATTACACTTGTGACCTACTTGTAAACAAGTTGTTTCTCCTTAGGATTTTAACTGTGTGCTGGAGAAATTGACTATGTCAGCTTTTGAACCTGACCATCCATCCGATAAATCCTCCCTGTGATTGCCGATTTCCCTCTATGAGATTAGCAGTTGTAGTGAAGGAGTGTGGGAAAAACAAGAGCTTTTTGAAGCTGGCCAGTTGTTTCCAGGGCAGTAAGCAACCTATATAGCATAAGGGCTTCTGCTGCAGTGAGGAATTCTAACATCTGCTGTTCTGAATAAGTGCAACTTACACAGCTGTACTTTACACCACAGTAATGGGTGTCCCCTGGGAAAAAAAAAACGTATTTAAATTGACGAAATAACACACACACACACACACACACACACACACACACACACACACACACACACACACACACACACCCTTGTTGTCTCATTCTGTTTCACAGCTGCTTGCTAAAATAACCTGATCAGATTGATTTCAGAAATGTGAAAATGTCAAGCTTGGTAGTCACATTGTGAACATTTTCAAAAAGCAGCTGTACACATTTATGTGGTTCTGGTTCAGCCCTTATGAGAAAATGCTAAGTAATCACTGTGGTAAATCTTTACAGAACTAATGTGCATGTAAATGCTTCACATTATAAATACAGCAGAGAAGCTGTGAATAAAACTGTTTTACAGATGTGTCATACCTCCCAATTTCTAAATGAGAGAAATATGGACAAAGCCAAAAATAATGGAGGGACAAAGACCCAAAATCAGGAACAGATTTTAAGTATTGGTCTTATAAACTTAGAAAATTGCGAGAATAATTGGTTTTGCTTTAGCATGCATTTTCTGAAGTATATGAAATCTGAAACTCAAATGTATGTCATTATTTAGTGACTTCATTCCTCAATGATTTGCCGGAAAATTACAGTTGTAATGAGGAACAGACCAAAAATATGAATCAAAAGCCTTGATGTTCTGTGAAAAACTGGATGGAGATAGAAGATGTGTGCACTAATGTGTCATAACTAATCCTTTCAAAAACTGTAAAAACTGCTCTCTGGAGATCTTAGTAATTTGCTTTTTAAATTTTCTGTGCAAAGACAGTCACATAACCGTAAACTGGAGTACTGACCTAGTCAGAAATGAGAGAACTGACTACAAAACCAACTGAGGGTAAAGCTAGTCAGCTGAACCTGACTAGCTATACCAGGCAGACCTCAGCATTATCAGCAAGTACAATGGATTATTTCATTACAAAGACTGTACTTTAGTTGATCTCTGCTTCCATTGTGTTTTTGCCCCTTCAGCTTTGAACAAAATTGCAACAACTTGGAGCAGTAACAAAAACCCTTGAAAATTTCTTGCATTGACATTGAGAAAACAGAGAGAAAGAGAGACTACTTTTGAGGGGCACAATGAGTTCATGCTTTGTATAATTTTGCCTGTCATTTTTCAAGTAGTGGATAATTTACAAGTTGGATAACTTCATTCATCTTTTAGTTAGACCCAGGTGCAGGCCAGGCTAACTTGCAGTAAATCTTTGTTCAACAGGTTTTATTTTTCCAGTACAAATCTGTATGTCCTCTGTGTGTTTTGTAAAACATTAGTATGCATTATTCTTTAACTGTAAGTGCTTGTGACTGATTGGTTATTTATACACATCTGCCAAAATGTGACTGCTGTTATCCATCATTTGAGGTGACCATTTTGCTAGATCAAACGTAAACTAGTATGATATGGTTGGCTCATTTTAAAAGTGTATAGTAATTGTGATATTGGTGTTTCACATTGGTCTGGATGATGGCAGCATTATACCATAAAAACAGAAATGAGTGGTGGCACTAAAGAAGCATTGCTAGCCCCTCATAGAAGTTATTGTGGATTTAAGAAATGACTCGTGGCCTAGTGAGCTTGCTTTTTTACCATTTTCGTAGGAGGTAGGGTACTCAGCAGGACATACAAGTTTACTATGCTCCTTTTAAAGGAGCTCACTTTCAGCAAACAGATTGTCAGTTGTCCTTGTTTTGTCTGAAGTAGGTTACTTTGTTGTCAGTGAGGTTTCATTTTTCATTATTGTGTAGCTGTAATTTTTATTTATTTTTCCTTTAACATTTGCATTTTTTTATTTGTTTTTATTTTTACTTTTGTTTTTAATGCATTTGTGGGCTGCAGGGAACTTTCCCCCTAAAATTACTTTTTGAGTTTTTCATTGTTTGTAGTTTCAGTTTATTTTCCTGTTGCAGTGGATTCTGTTTTAGTGGCTTCCAGTGACTGACGTGTGTCTATATTCAGCATGTGACACTGCTGTGTTAGGACCTGAAAAGTTTTTTGAGCTGGCACGCTTACTACTTTTGGAAAGAATGTGAGACCTCTGGCATTTATCTCAGATTTTCCTACATTATGTTTTCACAAGCATACCACACAAGCCGTGTCTCTCCATTGGGTTAAAACATTAGAGTTTCATACAGTATTTAGTTTAATCATTGAGCCATCCCTTCCACAGGTAGTGTGAAACTGCCTAAGGGGTTTCAAACTTTTACCAGATGGAGTGAGTTTTCTACCTCTTATCACTGATTCCAATGAAAATAGAAACTCAGAAAATGTCTCCTTAGTTGCTTATCTTTCCATCCATACTTATAAGTTGTATCTAGCTCTTGTAGCAGCCCCATAAACAGTCAGTACTGTCCACAGGGTTCACTAGGTAAGAAGGGAATGAAGAAGATTGACAGGTCTTTCTTCTGTATCACACACACACATACACAAACACTCACACCCTAGTGACAGTTTACGTTCTGCAGTTTGCCTACCACATGTCTTTGGGATTAGAGCAGAAACAGGATTACCTGGAGAAAGCCCACAGAAACACAGGGAGGACATGCAGACTTCACACAGAAACAGAAGAAGCTGGGAACTGAACTAGAGAACCACTTCCTATAAGGTGACAATGCTGCTTACTTTGCCATTGTGTTGCATGTGCTAAATGTCTCTGCTCGATTATTCAGACATTATTTTTATCCACACCTTATCAAAGGTTACTTTGTTAAACAGGTTTTAGGTCTGTTTTCCCCTATTATTGTGTTTCCTAGATGTTTCTATATAATTTCTTTGACATATTCTTAAACTTTTGAGAAACTACGCGGTGGTGCAGCAGTAGCATTGTTGCCTCACAGCAAGAGGTTCTCCTGTTCGATTTTCGTCTGGAGCACCTTCTGTGTGGAGTCTGCATGTCCTCCCCACGGTCAAGTGACCTCCAAAAGACATGCGTGAATGGGCGTGCCTTCACTGAAGGTTGGGCGTTGGTCTGGCAACTCTGCACAAAAAAAAATCTACTGCCAATCATTAGCGGACTGGAGTTCTGCTGTGGCGACCCCTAACTGGGAAAAGCCGAAAAGACAAACAACAACATTGACCAGTCTGTGCTTTCGTCATCTGTGGACTGTCTAATAATTAAACCCTGTTCCTTTTCATCAGTTAGGAATAAAGCAGAGTAACAGTGTTTTGATTGGCCTTTATGTTGTAGAATATCACTCATTTGCTTTTCTGTTGAATTTGTAGTCAAGTATTTCCACAACTTGCTTAGCAGTTTTAGGTGGTTGAGTACACTCTTAAACATGTTTGTGCTGTCTATAGATTGGGTGGATCATCACTGTCAGAATCAGAACTGCTTCGGCAATGAAATCTAGTCATTTAGTCATTCTTCCTGCAGTAGCCTGCTTAATCATTTTAGTGTTGCGTAAAGCTTTAGCCCATCCTGGCACTCGGTGAGTGGAAGATAATGCAACTCATCCTGAGCAGGATGCCACCCATCGCAGGATGCACACATGCAGTCGAACGGCTTGTACATGTATGGGTAGTGTTGGAGGATTGCCAGCTTAACAGCACATCATGGATATAGGAAACCAAAACACCTTGTGAGTAGCCGCACAAAGACAGGGAGGGTGTGCAGAATCCACACAGAAGGTATTCTAAAAAATAATTGAACTGAAGAAAACATGAAGCAGTAATGCTAACCAACTGTTCTTATATTTTTCCTTAGACTGTTTTATTCTGTTGTAGTTTCTCATTACATTAGTTTATTGTGAATTACCGTGATATATTATGCTATAGTGCCCTACCTTCGTTTTTTTCTCTGATTTTAGAATTCCACATTGCTTCCTAAATCAGTCAAGTTTTCAGTGCATTATCTCTGTCTCTCTGAGTTAACCAGGCATTTTTAACCAGCAGTTTTAGTTTATGCAGGTATCAGGAGGGCATCATTTTATAGCAAAAAATGTTTCAAACCTTTGAGTCTTTCCTGCAAAAAGGTGTTGTGGTGGCTTCATTTTCTACAGAATTCTTTTTGCTTCTCGAGCTGAATTTATGATTGATTGACTTTCATCTTTATGCATTCATTTGCTTTCTGTAATGACTTTCATCTTTATGCATTCATTTGCTTTCTGTAACTTGTCAAATGCCTTTAACTTTTCAGTGGAAGAAAGGCAGAAGGTTGAGGCTCTGATTTAATTTTAGTGCATCCAGTGTCCACTGCATGCCCCAGCTTTGGGCGTGGTTCTGACTTACTGTTCCATCAGGAAATATGTGCTGAATAAGGATCTATAGAATAATCTTTGAGCTCATTGTTTGGTATATAATTGTCAGGCCATTACAACAATTTTCAAAGAAAAAAAAAAAATAAATAAAATATACGAAGCACGAAACCAAAAAAATATCACAGTCAAAGTATGAGATGAAAAGCACAATAGCAATAGCGTAGTCAAAAGTTTAATACCCGCTTTTGTCACTGGACTTCATCAGAATGCAACAAATATCCCAATTCAAAACGTTTAAATACTAAGACAAATTACATACAAATTAATCAATTGAAAGTCAATTAATTAAACTGTTAAAACAAAGTAAAAGTACTGTTTCTTCTTTTCTCTTTAGCAGCATACTGCTGTCAATAAAAAGCTGGGGGAAAAACTGCTGGAACGTACCTCATGGCTTTATATTAATGGTAGTCCATATTTTAAATCGTCTAAATAGGTACTGCCACGGTTAAGACTTACAACATCAGTAAACCTGAAATGGCTCTGCTTCTGTTTCTGCATAGAAGTTCAAGAGATGTTTTTGTTTTTATGTAGTTTTGTAGTAATGGGAAACATGCTTCCGAAGTTATGGTCCACTGCTTGGACAGTTTTGCAAACCAAGTTGTGGTTTTCAGGCTTCTCCTGACTTTAGTTTGTATACTGTAGTAGACAGAAAGTGGCACTCTTAGCAAAGAATGGAATGCTTCTTGGAGCATATTTCAGTTAATGCTTTGTTTTTGTGTGGGGTCGTGCTAAATGCAGATGAATACTGGCAATCAGTGAATGCATGTATGTGACTACACGTTAACAGGGATACAGTAAGCCATATCTTCTTCATTTTAAATATATGTGTTTGGATAAGGAGTTAGATGTCTTTTTAAAGTGCAGCATATGTTTTTTTGTATATGGAGACTCTTGAGTATTTGTTTGATTCGTAAAGGAGGCTAAATTATTTTTCTTTGATTTGAGGGAGGCTCATATGAAAGGATCCAAGAACCTCTGGTATAGAAAAAGATAGTCCAAAGCTGAATTAACTTGCAGAGTTTTGGCTTCTTCTACTTTAGCTAAAAAAACTATGTAATTTCTTTGCTGGTGAATATCATTGTTGTACGAGATTCTGCAACTCAGTCCTTTGACTTTCACAATTCCCTTCCTTTGTAAATATTTGGCTACTTCACAGACAGCCTTTATTTGTTTTTGTTGTTGTTTTTAATATTTCCCAGGTTTTATTGTGGAAAATTGTCTTTATTTTGCCTATTTCACAGAATTATAGCAAGGAATTCAAGTAGGCAAACCATTAACTCATTTGCCACCATGGCTGCCTATTGAAAGTGTAAAGCTAGTAATTCCAACTCTCACTAATGTGAAAATTAAAATATAATTGTAAGTGTTAAGACAGTAAATCTTGAAACTTGTATTGTTTTTAATCTGGCAAAGCATTAATTTCATGGTACAAGAGAATTGTGTGACACTTGTTATCCAGGCACCTGATTTTTCTGTCATTGTCTCTAATTCTCATGTGGTCACTGACATGAATAGGTTCATAGGTTCATAGGTTTATACTAGGCTATCTGCCCTAAGGCATTTATAAGCCTAGCCCAGAGTTTTTGTGGCCTACGCCACCCCTTATGTTAAAAAATACTGTGCCCATTAGTTTGTTGTGCCTCTGTCCAGCAGTGACACAGAGATGATTCCCGGGGTAAACCTACGATCTCCCATCCACAGGTCAAGATTTCTCTTGAACAGAGCCAGCGAGGTGCTCTGCCTCACATGGACCGGGATTTTATTCCACAACATAGGGAGTCTCTGGGTGACAAATCTATCCCTCCAGCATGTCCTATTTATATCCCTGCTAAGGTTTAAGTCGCTTGCTCTAGTGGATCTGGTAGATTTGGATTTTTTGAAGTGGAGCATGTCCATTAATTCCGGGTTGAGCATGGCCTTGTATGTCAGGCACAGGTCACCTCTGAGCAGACGGTATGCGACTGAATGGAGCTGGAGTTTCTTCAGTCTGGCAGCTTATGACAGATTTTGGAGTCCCTTTATCCTTTTGGTGAGGAACTTTTGGGGTCTCTCCAATTGCTGCAGGTGTCGGGTGAGATACATCTCGAATGGGGCATTGTACTCGATCATTGGTCTGATAAGTGAAGAGTACAGGGGAACAATGACCTCACTTGATCTGGGTGTGAATCCCTTCATGATCAGGTGGGCAATGTAGAAGGTTTTTCTAACCACTTTAGCAATGTGAGTGTCAAAAGAAAGGCCACTGTCAACCTGGGTCCCCAGGTCCCTGATAACCTCTTCTGTGCTTAGTGGATTGCCACCTATATGGTAGCTTGGGGTTACCTTGTTTTTCCTGAAGGGTATGACTATACATTTTTTGGCATTTAACGTCAGGCCATGGCTCTGGCACCAGCTATCAGTTTCCGTGAGACCCCTCTGAAGGATATCTGTGTCCGATGTACTTTCCACTATGGCTCCCAGTTTGCAGTCATCTGCAAACTTTGTCAGCCATAGTCCTCCTATGTTAGCCTGTACTTCTGAGAAGTCGATGCCGAACAACAGGGGGCCAAGGACTGAGCCCTGTGGGACAACACTTGTGACCGGCTTGGAGTCTGACATGGCGCCAGCTACTCTAACCCTGTGGGTTCTGTCCTTTAGCCAGTTTGCAACCCATCTTGTGACATATGGGTTTACATTTAAGCTGGTAAGTTTCTCTATAATACCCAAGTGGGGTATTGTGTCGAAAGCTTTTGCAAGGTCAAGGTAGGCTGTATGGACTGCCTTTCCCTCATCAATGGCCTTGGTGACTGTTTTGAAGAAGTCGACCAAGTTCAAAAGGCATGATCTGCCCTTGACAAAGCCAAACTGGGTCGGGTCCAATGTCTGCAAGTCCCCTATGTCTTTGTTTATGAGTTCCATTATGATCCTCTCCATAGCTTTGCAGACCAGGCTTGTTAAGCTTATGGGGCGGTAATTACCAGGGTCCGTAGAGGCACCACCTTTGTGGAGTGGGACCACAGTTGCCGCACGCCACTCCTTGGGCACGTATCCTGTGGTAAGGCTAAGATTAAACAGCTGCCTTATGAGCGGGTTTAGTTCCTCATTGAGTTCGTGTAGCACACAGCCGGGGACACCATCCGGTCCCATTGATGCTGTGTTCTTAGCTTTAGAGAGAGCAGATTTCACCTGCACATTGGAGATGTCTGGGAGGCTGCACTCCGCTGGGATAGTTATCTCTCCTTTTGGGGGGGAGAGGGGGGTGAAGTTTGCACTGAACCTGTCTGCCAGTATGTTGGCAATGTCTGTGGGTTCAGTGATTTTTGTATAATTTTGGACTAATTCTGAGCATATCTGGGAGTTTCCACCCAGGTTTCTAACATAGCTGAAGAAGGCCTTATGATTGTCTTTTGAATCTATGGCAATTTTTCTCTCAAAGTTGGCCTTGGATGATTTTATGAGTGCTCGTATTTTTTTACTAATAATGATCAAAGGTGTCTTCTCTTTTATGGATTTTGCTCTATCATGTAACAACTTCCTCCTCTTATTATAAAGTTTGTTTATGGCTGGGGTCCACCAGACTGGACGTTTGCCCTTGGTGGAAAGAGTCTTGGTTTTATTAGGGATTGCCTGATCCATGTAGTCCTGGAGGTGTTCGTAGAAGGCATTTGTAAGGGCTTCCGCAGCTTGGGTTGTGGTTTCCACTGGCTCGGGGGCCTTGAAGGATACCACACCAGTCTTGAGTAGTGTGAAGTTTGCTTTAGAGAAGTTCTTCACTGTGGTCTTTTTTGTTTGGGGTGGGGGCGGGATGTGGATATCCAGTGAGTTTAGTTTATGATCTGATCTCACCAATGAGGGATATACTTCCGGTGTGGAGCATTTTGTCCCCATGTTTGCGATGATGAGATCTAGTATATTTTCTCCTCTTGTGGGAATGGTGACTAGTTGTTCCATGGCATTTGAATTTATGAACTCCAGGAACCTTTGGGCTAGAAAGTTTGGGCTTGAGTAATGTTCCCAGTCTATATTCGGGTAGTTGAAGTCACCCAATATAATGGTGTTTGGAGATACATTGATACCCTCCAGTGTCTTCAGGAAGGCTGTGTGGGGTTCCTGAGTTTGAGAGGGTGGCCTGTAGCATGCTACAAATTGTAGAGCAGTTTTGCCTATGGTTAATTGCACCTGGATGGTTTCCAGTGCTTCGTGCATTGCCACCAACCTGGAGGTGTGGGTATCCTTGATGAATATGGATACACCCCCTCCTTTTGTGGTGTGGTCTGGGTTTTGGGGCCGGAAAGCATGATATGAGGTAAAACCTGATAGTGCCGGGGTGCTCTCAGGAGCCTTGAACCAGGTTTCAGTCACAGCACAGACATCGATGTTCTCCATACTGAGAAGGGCCTCGAGTGCGTGCATTTTGAGATTTAGACTTCTGGCATTGAGCAGCATTACCCTTAGTTTCTTCCCATTTTTGTTTTCTAGGGTGGTAGGTTTAGAATTTGAGCCTTGCCTAAAAAGGCACTATGGGGTGGCAAGAGCCTTAGCCAATATCCGGAATCCCAGGGGTGACAGGTGCAAGCCGTCCCTTGCGAAGCAGCGTGGCTTGTCAAGCATGTCATCCCAGGCAGACAGACACTGGATCCCCTTTGAATGACACCAGAAATTAAGTCAATTGTTAAAGCTGATCATCTTGTCTCTATGTTGTGGCATCATTCTTGGTGAAGGAAGGATGCTGCTCAGGGTCAGGGTCATACCTGCCTAGGCTACATAATCAGAGAGCTCCTCTATGTCTCTTTTCATGTAGTCCAGGGAGATACGTCTCAGGTCGTTCACACCAGCATGGACAATGACTGTGTCATATTTGTACTTGCTGTGGAGTGACCCGAGTGCTTGTGTTATGTGGCGGATTCTAGCGCCCGATAGGCAGCTTACTGTTGTTCAGCCTGGTGAGTGGGACGTCAGTGTGTCTGACTATGGAGTCACCTATGACAAGTATGTTTGGTGTTGTATTTGGCCTTAAGGGCTGTGACTGCTTTGCACACTGATTTTGTGGTTTATGTGTTGCCTGTGGTGTGTCATGAGGTGGCGGTTGCTTGGGTGTCTGCTTTGGAGGCCTCTGCTGTTTAGGTAAATTTTTGCTCAGAGCCTCCAAGTATGTCTTTGTGTGTTTATGTGTTTGATTCATTGTTGTGATAGCTTTATGTGAGACTGGTTTTGTGGTGTGTGTCGTTGCCTTCTCCTCCTGTCTGGTCTTGCCAGTCCTGAGTTGAGAGAGATCAGCCTCCAGTTTGGCTAAATAGCTGCATCTCTCGCAAGTATTTGTGTTATGTGGGAGAAGGAGAGGGTTGTCTGTGTACATGAGGCAATTGTAACATTGCCTCAATATTCCCAGATTCACCAACTGGACAGGAGAGGACGCCAGCATCTGGGCCTTCGACATGCTAGAGAAATTAAGAAGTTTGGGGTGTAACTGAATGAGAGAGGACTTAGTAAGGAAGTGGGTACTCCTGGGGGGGGGGGTTCGCTAGTGAGGGACTTTGTATAATACAGAAGTGCTAAGCCTGAAAAGAAGATGCTTTTAAGACAAGTGCTGAGCTTTTTTTTTTTTTGGAGAAAAAAAAGCTTTTAGGAACAAGTGCTGCGCTTTTTAGTTAAGGGATATACTGTTTAGATTACTAGTAGAGCAGTTCTAAGGGAAAAAATGAAGAACAGACTTTATGGAGCCAGAAAAAGTTTAACCTTGTTAAACCAGCGCTGCCCGATGCTGCTCTAGTGGCAACTCCGTGCTAAAGCGTGCTTGATAGCAGGGGCTGGAAAGAGCCAGGAATTGACCCAATACAGCCAATAAAACTACAGTTTCAAGTCAGTAACCATTCCCACGGGGGGCAGGGGAGCTGCTCAATGTTTTGCTCAGAGATGCAAGAGCCTGCTGTGCCTTTCTCTGGAAAAGCACACATTCGCACACATACTGCAAGAATTTTGCTTGGTGGAGCCAAGAGCATGTCCCTGCCCATAACCTGCATGCCATAAACCTATCTGCACAGTCTGTCTGACCATCTCCTTTCCCCTAGGATGGGCAAACTTTTGTTACCTGGGTACTCCAGCCCCCCACCCCCTCCAAAGTCGAAGTTGCTGGATGAACTCATCACAATTAGGGCTTTCTCTCTTTATGTCATGGAGCCAAGCTGCTTCACTGTAGGTTACATTTTTTTGCTATGGGGGGGTTGCCTCTTACATCTCCTGGGTTGTACCTCCCACACTCCTGCTGCTCACGTGTGTATATTGACTCAAAGATTTCTGTACATCAAAGGAAGAAGAGAATTCTGGCATAACACACTCTTGGAGTTATCTACTAATTATCCATTTTGTTTGTCTTTCCCAAGTATCACATTTGTAATACTTGGGACTTTCAACAGTAATCTAGCCCTCCAGCTCTCACACAGATGAGTTGTAAAATATCTCTCTGGTGACAGACTGAACGTAGATCTGTACGAGTTTTGAAAAAAAAATACCATTAAAAGTTTTGAAAAAAAAATACCATTAAATGCGACAAAATGCTTTAAACTGGACAAGTGTGCTTTACTTGTTCAGTTAAAAACGTTTTGTCACGTTTAGGTTATTTAATCGCAGTAATGAAAGCTGCGTATTCAGTACTGTAGTTAAGATGTATTGTGCCATTTATTTATTTGTCTTTGTTGACCAGGGAAGTCTGACTGGTTAAAGCCCATTTTCAGTGGAGGCCCGGAAAGAAAAGCTTCATCACAGTACATTTATATTAACAAATTAATTTCAAACAGTTCATTTATATTAACAAATTAATTTCAAACAGTTTATAGAAAAATAGCAGTTACATTTCTCAAAAAAAAAAAAAAAACAGACATGGTTACAAGACAGGTACATGCAGTGAAGTATTTACGTCAACATGTGTAAGTCTATATAGTTCTGGTAAACGTCTGGTAGCTCTAGATTCTTGCAGGTGGTAAATAGATGTATACTGTAGAAGGGAAAAGATTATTGTAAAGAAAGTTATAGTGTTCTTACATTTCACTACAAAAAGGTTTGTAAAGAGTTCAAGAGATATTATGAAGAGTATAGTTGAGAAGTAAGTTATAAACTTATGCAGGAGGGGTGATATTAGTATTGTATAGGAGGATAGTGGTAATAGCATGTGACTGAGAGAGCACGGTTTAGGATTAGTTCTGTCTAGGCTGTCTGTTCCAAACTGGTGTATCTGGAAGGTTTATAAAGTGGGTATCCAGGGAATGCATGAGATGGGTAGAGCAGTGGATGGGGGCAGTTGGAAAAAGAGAAGTATGAAAAGTTGTGTTTGATTAAGCGAAAGATGGGAAGTAGTGTTTAAGAGGGGGTGTGAAAAGAGGTGTATTGATTCAAATGCAGGAGGGAAAGTTGTTAGGGGTGTAATGATTCAAGTATAAGAGGAGAAAAAGTTAGTGATGGGTAATAAGTCTGTACATTTTGCTTCTCATACTGTTATGGACTGTAAGCAGGGTGCAGTCATGCAGTGCTCACACAAGTATTACTGTAGGTTTGGCACTTCATTTTTTTTTCCTTAGGATGTAATCTGTTTTATAGCAGTTGTCAGACAGAGCACTCTCTTAACTTTGCTTAATATTGTAGGACTCTAAAAAGTTTCATCTTGCACTGTCTCATGACATACTATCATATGGCTAGAAATTAATATGCTCTACCATAGCAGTTCTGTAATTTCTGAAGACCTGCCTTTTTATGTCCAGTAATGCCCACGGAAGTGTTTTGTTTTTTAAACATCCAATGCTATTTACAAGTTTTAATGTAGACCATTTAAACCATCCTTCTGGTCATTCTACCTGTGCTTAAATCTTTTCCTTGTTCTGCATTCCTGTTCTATTGGAAGATAAGTAGGAATAATGATATATCATAGTTCAAAACATATTAATGGACATTGTGCCTGCTACCTTTTAAGTAAGAAGCTTTTCCTTGGGAAAGTATGAATCTGCATATTTATTTAATTCCAACAGATATTCTTTTTTGCACTCGAAGAATGCTAAGATTCTAGAAAACATACTATACTAAAAACTTGCCTAGATTCATGAGAAGCACTGAATAACAACTACACTGAGTAAATAACTAATGCTAATACCTCTAATGACCAAAGACCTTCCAATACTGCATTGAAAAGTGCTCTTCAGTTCTCGTGTTTTCCTTGTTGCCATTTCTCGGCACATATACTTTGGCCTACATACAAAAAGGATGCAATGCCATTTATTGGGGTAACATAGAGTAACATCTTGGTTGACCATTTAAAGGTAGCATGCCTTCTTTTTATCATATGTTTTTGTTATAAACAATTGAATGGATGCATAGAAGAAATTTTGAAACAATGATGTTGGTTATCCTACTCTTAAGAAGAGAAGTTGAAGGTCTCCAATAGCATGGCTTTCTGGATACATGTATGTGGTTGTTATTTCTGATGACTGGGTTGTCCAGCTTGATTCTGCCCATTTTCAACTCAGGTTTAGGGAGATCAGCTTTTAATAAGTAAAACAGCCTGTTACATAGACGTAAACATTATACAGAACAGACTGAGCAATGTATATAATGAAAATTGGTGACAGGGATATGGATTCCACGGTGTGCCAGACAGGCCATCAGTCAAACTGAACCGCCATAATATAGTGAAAAGGTGGCAAGTTCAAAAGGCAGGCAGCAGCAAGATAAGACTACCCTAGTGAACTGAGAGAGATTTGACTGCAGAAGGAGCGTACTACAAAATAGTAATCTGAATTTAGAACGAACATAAAACAGCAGGCAGTAACTAGACCGAACTACCATCATACCTCTCAACCTCCTAGCATATGGCATCTGGACAGAGCTAAAATAGTGGGGGAAGGCCTCAAAATGGGGACAATTTTAAATATTCTCCTTAGGTAAGTTATAAAGTTGCTAGAATAACAGGTTTTGCCAGATGTGAAGCTTCAAACTCAAATGTCTGTCATTATTTAGTGACTTCAGTCCTCAGTGATTTGCAAGAAAACTACAAATTTTATGCGGAATGGACCAAATATTTGAGGCAAAAATTTGGACAGTTGAGAGGTGTGACTTTCCATATAAAGTTGAAATGCAATTAAGTCAAATTAAACCTGGAGCATAGAAATAATATCATTAAACTGTGAACATAATAGTATGGCTATTGTGGACTCCTTAATAATTATATGAATGCCTCAATGGAAAGCTTGAAGAAAAGTTGAACTTGTAATAAATATTAATTAGCTTAATTAGAACATTGTCTGGCAATGTGGAACTGATAATTCCAACAAAACAATGAAGAATATAAGAAGTATCAATACTTTATCCATATGTAGGGGGAAGAGAGGCATATGGTGGCAAGGTTAGTAGGGTTAAGAGAAGGAAGTTAAAAAATAAAGAAAGAAAGAAAAAAAAATCCGTTATTATGTTGCCAATAATTGGAGTCCTTTAGAAGTAGAAATAGATGTTCATAATAAGTAACTGCTCATGGAAGCAAATTAAAGGGTATTTGTACATAATTCAGAAACACTCTTCAGCAGTTAAATTATACCTTGTTTATTCAGTATTTTATTTTAGGAGTGATGATCATCACTGTTGAAGTGACACCCTGACCCCTTGTTCAAAAATGAGAAAAGGGGTTGTGGGTGGATGGATGGATTCAGAAAATTGCTGTTAGTGCTCACTGCTGTATCAGTATTCATGAAATATGGGAATTAGCTGCAGGTTAATGTCAGTGTGGCAAGCCAGACTCCCAGAACTTTGGACATTTTCCATTGGATTATCTTGTTCTTCACTCTACAGTCATCATACTAGTGCTGGGTAGAAAGGGGAAGAGTAGACGATGCTGTCTTTATTTGTTTTGCCATGATCCAAATGTTGGTTGCCAGTGTTGCTAGCAATAGAGTCTGGATGACTCCTGTAGTATTAGATATAAGAGAAAGGAAAGAAGCCATAGAAGGAAAAATGCAGAATGTAGTTACTCATGAAGGAGGCATGGTGAAAGAGGCCTTAGTGACTCTGCTAGATTCACCTAGATCTGAGGACTTAAATTTCTGTAGTGGCACCCGCAACCCACAACAGAAGTGCAATCACAGCAGCGTAGTGCCTTCTCCAACAGTCTACCATATCGGGAAGTAGTTCTTTGCCCGCTTCCAATTGTTGTATTAATGTTTACTCCTTTATAAAATTCAAATGCAGAAGAAGGTATTCCCACCTTATTTTTGCATGAGGCATCTAACAAGTCAGCCTCATTGATGTTCTTTCTAGGATGACCCCCCCCCCCCCTTACTCTTCAGGGCCAGTCACCTTTGGACTGGGAGCTAGTTCTAGGAATAACTGTCCCACAGCTGTTTGTCACAGCCATTTTCAAATGTTGAAAATTTGCTGAGAAGTACAATGCTGCATGACAAAAGGCTAATGTTCCCCCTCCTCCAGTATCTTGTCTTAGCATATCTGACTTGTAAGTCCTGTGACAAGGAAAATATTTCCTTCTCACAAATTGATGTCAGACCTGAAATCAGTGAAAAAGAAGATGAACTGGCTTAAACTTCTTGGATCTAATTTCCCTTGGGATATGATGTCCACTGGGATAGTCTGGCAGTTATCACAGGGGATTCAGGCGAGTTGCTTTCTGTATTCCAGGGGACAGGAGTTGATTTGTTGTACCTAAATTTGCTTGCTGCTTAACTCTTAAGCAAGCTAATTACCTGACAGTACTATCAGGTCATCCCTGAAAAGACACACTTGTGTCTAGCAGGAGTACTCAGCCAACAAATGAGTAAAAAAAAAAAAAAAGATACAGATGAACAAGAGTCCTTGTCATTGATCTCCCCACCTAAGGACATCTGTTTTATAGAGACTTTCATCCTTATGTGAGAATGTTTGCCAACCTAAGCTGGCTGCCCTCCCTCTGGTGCTCCCATGTGATTTGAAAATGCATCTCTGGAACCAGATTCCCAGTCTCTTGCAATGTAAGAAATCTGGTCACTTTTCATGGTGGAGGAAAGTAGTAAATATTTATATAAAAATATATAATAGTTGACCCAGTGTCTTAATTGGATGCAAGGAGGAGTTTCAAGACTGATACCTGCCAAAAGCATACTGCTTGATCTAGTAGTAAAGTTTATACTTTTGTAGCACTGGGTATCAGGGTCGAACGGTGGTGGTGCAGCGGTTAATGTATTTGCTTCACAGCAAGAGGTTCTCCGATGTCCTTCAAGGATGCGTCTGCAGTCATAACATATGGGTTGTCCTGCCTCAGGCAGCCCTTCGGTCGGCCGGATTCCAAAGTCTGGGTCTGGCCTCGGCTGATGTCGCACTTTCCCCGACGTCACAGTTTCTGGGGTATAAAGGCATCAGCCGACGCCATTTTCCTCAGTCTTTCTTGCCGCGCGGTGCCCGAAGCAGAAGCTGTTCGCAAGTGCCGGTCGGTCAGATCCAGAGATTTCAGCTACCGAAGACTTGAAAAGCTAAGTACCCCGTTGGGGACTCTTTCTTGCCTCAGCCGATGTCAGACAAAGTAAATAATTGTTTAACTTGTGGGAAACAAATACCTCATAAGGATTTCCATTCTTACTGCCTTCCTTGCTTAGGCCCAGACCACAACGTATCAGCTTGTTTAGCCTGTGCCTCCTTCAACCGACGGACTCTTAGACGTCAGTCGGAGTTTGCAGAAGAATTTTTTGGAACCGATTTTGCTTATAAAATGCCGTCTGAGACTCCGACTTCGCATATGGCCAAAAAACGCAAGGAAAAGGACCGACACTCGCGACCCGCAGTTTCAGCTGAAACCACGGCTAGGCCTACCGCGAGTGTCTCGGTTTCGGCTGAAACCGAGTCCACGGTTATTACTACTACCGAAACCATACCTCCGACCACCGAGGCCAGAGAGGCCCCGGCTGAGTCGGCTTCAGAACTCCCTTCCGAAGCTAGTGCTCAAGAATTGTCCGGCACCATACCTTTGGACATTTCTACCCTTGCACGTGGGGAAGCTAGGCCCCCAGCTTCTATGTCTATTAAGGCCTTCTCCAGGGCTAAAGCTGCCAAACTTTCAAAAGCTTTGCCTGCCAAATCTACTTCCCAGAGGCTTTCCTCAAGTTCTCAGATTCTCAGTCTTGCTGAGGACCTTATATCCTTAATTAGGGGTTCCCAACCTCACCCAGACAGGGCTTCCCAACCTCCACCAGACAAAAGGCCCAGGACTGATCCCTCTGAACCTCTCTCCTCTGATTACTCCACGAATGGATCTGATTTGTCAGACCATCAGAAAGGGGCCTACTCGCCTTATGAGGATTCAGATGCAGAAGATTCTATTCCTTCGGCCTCCCCACCTGAAGAATTTTCCTTTGGGGAGACTTTACACTCCTTGAGGGAGCACTTTCAATGTCAGGGTCAGGATTTCTCTGATTCTAGAAAAAGATTAAGGACCTTTTTGCATTTGCCCCAGCATAGGCCCTTAGCCATACCACCTGTTCTAACTGTAATTGATGATGTGTATAATGATGTCAGTACTGCACCTGATTCTCTTCCCCCGGCCCCTGCCAAACCTGACAGATATTACAGGGTCCCGGATTCTCACTTCCACCTATGTAAAGCCCATGCTGCAGACCCAGAAACTATTTCTCAGGGCCCTAAAGGGGTTGCAGCTGCTACTGCCAAAAATCCCCTACCCTCTGAAAGAGAGTCTAGAGCATTAGAGAGATGGGGAAAAAAGGTTTATACATCTGCTACTCTTTCTGCCAGGGCATTAAACTGTCAATTCCATATGATACAGTACCAAGAATTTTTGTTAGATCAGCTGAATAAGAAGCTTTCTTCTCCTTAACCTTTAGACCGTAAATCCCTTCAGGATTTGGTACACAACTCTCAGCAGGTCAGTAATCATTTCTTAAAATGTGGCTATGATGCACTGGAGGCTTCATTTAGATCAGCTATGACTGGGGCAGTAATTCGTAGGCATGCCTGGCTAAAGGAGCAATCCTTGCCAGACCATGTCAAGGCTAAACTCCTCGATGCTCCAATGGAGAAACAAAATTTATTTGGCTCCCCTGCACAGGAGATTCTAAAGAAGGTGGAAGAAAAAGCAAAATCTGTGCAAACAGTAAAGGAATTTCTGCAGGTCCAACCTCCGAGGTTCAGCAGAAACTGGCCTACAAAGAATTGGTCCTTTCCAGACACCTCCAGAGCACAGAGGGGCAGGAACAGACGCCCTAGAGGCAGAGGTCAATCAAAGGGTGCCTACAGGGGCCGTTAGTGGCAGCCTGCCAACCAGAGGAGTACTGCCACAGCTGCAACTACAACCACTACCACAGGGCAGACCCAATGACTTGACTCTGCTTCCGCCTACCAGGGATCAACTGGAAGCTCCCTTGGGCGGAAAGCTGGCTTTATTCTCGAAAAACTGGCATTGCATTACAAAGGATGCATGGACATTGCAAACAATAGACAAAGGATACAGGTTTCACTTCCACACTTTACCAAAAAGGGGCGGAATGCCAAACCTTCCACCAAACCAGAAGGCAGAGGCTTTAAGACAAATCAGCAATTTACTTCAGATGAAAGCGATAGAAAGGGTACCATCTATAGAACAAGGCCAAGGATTTTACTCCAGATTATTCCTTGTACCAAGAAAAGAAAACCAATGGAGGCCTATTCTCGACTTGTCCGCACTGAACACATATCTCATTGTGCCAAAATTCAAAATGCTGACCCTACGCAACTTCTTCCCATGTTGGGCAAGGAGTCTTGGCTGGTGACTCTAGATCTCAAGGAGGCATACCTGCACGTCCCTATCCGACCAGATTGCAGAAGACACCTCAGATTTCTTGCAGGATCAGAGCATTATCAATTCTCAGCGTTACCCTTTGGCTTATCTACTGCGCCCAGAGTATTCACGAAATGCCTGGCATCAGTAATTGCACATTGCAGACTTCAGGGAATTCAAATTTACCCATACCTGGACGACTGCCTAATACAAGCGGACAACAAGACAAAATTGTTAAAGGACTTGGCCTATGTCGTACACCTGCTACAGGCCTTGGGATGCACAGTCAACATCCAAAAGTCAAGACTAGTGCCATCCCAAAGGATAACCTTTTTGGGTGCGGATCTGGACACAATCACTCAGATGGCTTTTTCTCACAGAAGAAAACCAAAACAACTTCCAGATTATTTCATGACCTTGACAAGACAAACTCAGCTTACTGCAAGGAAAGTCCTGCAGGCCCTGGGTTACATGGCATCCTGCATAATCTTGATTCCACATGCCAGGCTGCATATGAGGAAATTACAATGGTACCTAAGGAATGTATGGTCTCAACACAGTCACAGTCTAGAAACCATGATACCAATCATTCCATGCCTTCAAAAGAATTCCTGTGGTGGGCTCAGGCCTGCCAGTCCAACAGAGGGTTGCCTTTCAACAAACCAAAACCAAGGCAGACCATCACCACGGACACCTCAGACCTAGGATGGGGAGCACACATGGAGGACAAATGTATCCAAGGCCTATGGCCTCAAGGGCAGCTAAGCATGCACATAAACCAAAAGGAGATGCTGGCAGTGAAGCATGCAACCGAGGCATTCAAACCATTCCTCCAGCAAGGACATCTGTTAATAAGGACAGACAACACCACGGTCATGTGGTACATAAACAAACAGGGAGGCACACATTTCTACCCTCTATGCCGGATGGCAATAAATCTGTGGAACCTATGCCTGAATCTCAATATCCAGCTGCAGGCCAAATTCATACCAGGAAAAGAGAATTCACTAGCAGACAGCTTAAGCAGAACTACCACGGATGCTCACGAATGGATGCTGCATCCAGACATCTTCAAACTCATAACAAAGAAATGGGGAATGCCAGAGATAGATCTGTTCGCCTCCCCACTCAACCACCAGCTGAAGAAATTATGCTCAAGGACATACCACCCACAAGCCTGGAGGGTGGACTCTCTCTCTTTCAGCTGGAATGCCCTAACAGTATATGCTTTTCCACCTCTCCCACTGATGTACAAGGTTCTACTGAAGATCAGGGAGGAACAGCCAAAGGTGATACTAATAGCTCCGGACTGGCCAAGACAACACTGGTATCCGCTACTGAAAAGCATGTCTCAGGCGAACTCATGGCCTCTACCCCTATGGCCTCTTCTTCTAACGCAGAACAATTTCAAGACCCTGCATCCAAACTTGAAAACATTGCAACTAACTGCCTGGAAAATTCCTTAAAACCAAACCAAACTGTTTTATCTCAGAGGGTCAATGACATTATCCTGGAGGCTCGCAGACCTTCCACAAGGAAGACATACTCAGCTAAATGGAAGAGATTTCTCATTTGGAGCACATCAAAGGGCACAGATGTCACAGTGGCAAACCTAGCACACATCCTAGAATACTTAGCAGAATTGTTCCACAATGGCTTGTCTTATTTTTCCATTAAGATTCATGCTTCAGCAATTTCAGCAGAATACAATATGGATCCTCCTATCTTCTCTCACCCTCTTCTCAGACAATTTTTGAGAGGGATCAAAAATGTTAAACCTCCAAGGAGACCCCCTCTACCTGCATGGGATCTCAATTTTGTGCTGGAAAAATTAACACTACCTCCTTTTGAACCAGCAGCATCAGCAGACCTACAGTTTTTATCTTGGAGAACTGCTTTTCTTCTGGCAATCACTTCAGCAAGAAGAGTATCCGAGTTACAGGCATTAATGGCAGTGCAGCCTTTTCTTATTTTCCACCAGGATAGAGCGTCACTGAGAACCAATCCTACTTTCATGCCAAAGGTGGTATCCAGGGTATCCTTGAACCAAGCTATTCATTTGCCTACGTTCTTCCCTAACCAAGAACAAAGGAGAAAAACTTTTGCACACCTTGGATATACACAGACAACTACTATCTGGACAGAACTAAAACCGACAGAAAAACTGATCAACTTTTTGTAGCATTTGCAACTGGGGTGCAAGGAAGAGCAATTTCCAAACAGACAATTTCAAAATGGAAAGGAAATTGCATTCGCTTTTGCTACTCTTTTCATGGAAAGACAGTTGAAAATATCAGGCCTCATTCCACAAGGGCCACAGCCACCACTACAGCTTTCCTACGAGGGGTGGCTACCAAGGACATTTTAGAAGCTGCTACTTGGAGCTCCGTGCATACATTTGCCAAGCATTATACTCTACCTTTATACTCCAGATCCCGAGCAGGGTTTGCAACTGCAGTTCTGCAGGGGATCTTAACTACACCATCCTTCTCTTAGTACCTCCTCCCCCAGTTTGGCTATGGTATTCTACCCATATGTTATGACTGCAGATGCATCCTTGAAGGACATAGTACAGTTTTGTACCTACCATAAATGTAGATGTCCGATAGGTATGCATCTGCAGTCAGGATTACCCACCCTCCTTCCCCTCTGTGGTATTCCTAGGGTGCTTACCCCTCTTTCAGCTAGCTGGGGGAATCTATTATGGTGTATTTGTTTGTTTGTATATATATATATATATGTATATATGTATATATTTTGCTACTGTTTGGAACTTTTCAGCATTTATCCAAATTTAGACTTCCTAGAGGGCACCTGGCATCTGGGGCAAGAAACACTGAGGAAAATGGCGTCGGCTGTTGCCTTTATACCCCAGAAACTCTGACGTCGGGGAAAGTGCGACATCAGCCGAGGCCAGACCCAGACTTTGGAATCCGGCCGACCGAAGGGCTGCCTGAGGCAGGACAACCCATATGTTATGACTGCAGATGCATACCTATCGGACATCTACATTTATGGTAGGTACAAAACTGTACTTTTCGATTCTCGGCTGGGGTGCCTTTTGTGCTACGTCTGCATGTTCTCCCTGTGTTTGTTTCTTCTGGGTGCTCCGGTTTCCTCCCATGTTACAAAGACATGCATTTTTAGCGTTTCTCCCTGGGCCTGTGCTGAAAATTGGCTCGTTTCAAGTTGGACTTTCCTGGTAAACAAACAAACAAATAAATAAAAACAATTATGCCAAGCTAATGTGTTGCAACATCAAGGGAATCAATCTGAAGCAGATGGCGGAGATCGTAGGAATTTGATCTAAACCTGAAAACCTCAGAGCTTAAATAGTCACCGTATAATGTGGGTAAACATACTATAAAGTGTGGAAATTATGCTGTAAATGCATCTACCATAGTTATTGCCACTGTAACAATTTTAAGAATGCATGCTCAGTTCAACATTTAACCTCTACCTGTGGATGTGAATTGTTAAGCTCAAGAGTAAATTTCTGTCTATGTATGTATAGGATCAAATGTTATGTACTCCATTGACAAGTGATCCCGGAGAAATGTAAAGTTATGCAAAGAGTAGAACAAAGTTTTCATCCAACAGTACTGAAATAAAACCATAACTATCCTTCCAAAAGGTGATCCTTCTTTCAAAACAAACAGTAGTGACCGGTTTAACTAAAAGGAGGCCCTTGAGAAAGTTGGGGAAATTTTAGACATAATTTGTGCCCTTTGTTCTTCCCTGTGCATCTGGATATTGGGCCTGCATGTAACACAGTTATTATTAATGTACACTAATCATGAAGTTGTGGGACTTGGCATTCTACAAACTTATCCTCCCAGTGGTGGAGTACTTCTCCTTAGGAGACAACCTGACAGCTGATATTCTGACAAAGTCCACTGCAAATCCCGGTAAGTGGACCATGTATCAAAAAACCTTCAAGCAGATATTATAGAGCTGGGAACCCCTGGCTAGACTTGTTCACAACTCCTTAACACATATCAAATAATTCTTCTCTGGGTACCTATGCCAGGAAACATAGGGCACAAGCACTTTCTCATTTGGAGAAAAAGGGGCTACTTTATTCCTTTCCTCCATTTGCTATCTGTATTTAAATTACTGATGAAGACTAGAGAGGAAATGCTGGAAGATTGTTTCTGTCCTAGACGACCTAATACACCACATTAATTCAACAAGAGGACACATTACTGCATACCAGTGGTCCAGTCAACCTCAGTTTGACTGCTTTCTGGATGGGTCCCTGATCTCAAACTGAGAGGCATGTGAACCAGAGTAACTCTGTATTATAAAGAAGAGTGAGAAACTTGTCAGTAGGAAGTCATATTTGGAGAAATGGGTAGGATTCTCCTCTTGGAGCTGAGCTAATGAAACTGAGCTTCAGAGTGCCTCAGTTCAGAGAGTTCTTGGTTATGTGACCTGTCTGTTTAACTCAGGATTGGGTTATGATTCCATTGAAATTTTGTGCTGTGTCAGACAGTCTTCGTATAACTCTACTTCCTCTGGCTAATCTTCCAACAACAAAAGTTCGTCTTAAGGATGTACTTTATCTAAAGCTATCAAGGGAACTAGTGGTGTCTGCCTGGGACTTAAACTGACACTATCATCCTTTAAACCTTCTGCTAATTATGTTATACGATTATTTTCCTGGAATCTGATTTTCCTTGTAGCTGTTGCTTCTGCTGTGAGACCCTGAAAACTTCAAACTTTTGTTGACTGTAATACCTGCACCATATTTCTGCAGGACAAAGTAACTTTGAGAGGAGACCTATCTTTTGTTGTCGTTACTTCATCTCGTATATCTTTAAACCAGGCTGTTTAACTCTGTATTCTTAAACTCCACAAAATAAAATGGAAAGACACTTTCCATCCCTTAGATGTATACTGTCAGTTGGAATATTGCTTGGTAAGGATCAATAAATGGAGAAAATCAGAGCAGTTATTTATCCGCATTGGACATGACCAGTTAGGGGACGCAGTATCATCAGACTTTATCAAGGCAGATTTTTAGACCATAATGTAAATGTTCATTATGCTAGAGCAGCAGCTACTTCTGTTTGAGTTTTCTTGAATATTTGTTCTCAAGTCATGACTACATGGACTGCCGCTCACACCTTTTTTAAACCTGTCTGGCTGCATGAACAGGACAGGCTTTCCTTCTGCTTTCTTGAACAATCTGCCTGCTCCTCTACCCTAGGACTAACATGATTAGCACTGCTTTAGCACTCTTCCTGCATTTCATGAGTAGTTCTGCATCAGCGATCCCTACAGTGCACATAGGACAACTGTGATTCTATAGCAGTAGATGTTAGAGTCTGGGATCACTGCTGCAGTAGGGACTCCAGCCCCTCTCAAAAGAAAAAAAAATCAACTCTTACAAGATGCAAGAGGTTAACATCAAGAGGGCACTATTAATGTTTTCTCCATGTCCCTATAAAACCTTAGGGTTGCAGGTTAGGGGGCCACTTTTTGGTCCAGAAAGTTCATGGGTTTGGTCTTGTGAGTCACACCACTAGAACTAAACAGAATAAGGTATAAAAAAGAGATACAAATATGAATAACTTAAACATTTTCTAAGTGCATTCTGACCACAAGAGCATGCAGGAGGTTTGCAGTGTTGGTCTGAGTATGCACCCTCTATAATCCACACCTAAGAACAGGCTTACTTCACTTAGCTTCCCAGACCCCTTTCTCTCTGTGGGCTTCCGTGCCTTCCAGTGCTCTCTTGCCCACTGTAACTGTGCTTTAAATAAACTCTTATATTCACACACTCACTAACATCAGGGGAAGGCTGGTAGTAGTCTTCAGTACTACAGTCATTTTTCTTTTCTTGGCCCAATGTCATAAGCTGTCACCACCCCAGATAACCAGGCTGGGGGCCTTCCAATTGCTCTTTCACTCTTGGTAGTAAGCCAAATAGTAATGAGCACAAATGTTAGTGTATAGTAGAACAATCTGTCTAGCTAGGGGTGGATGTCATTAGTCTGTTACCATGTAGCAATAAAAACCCTCTTATCAATTAATAAATAAGTGAACAGGTGACCATGACCAGCCACAAGCTTTTTAAAAGTGAATAATGAGTTGAGCAGTGCAGTTAAGTAAGTATACGCCGATATCCAAATGCATATGCATTGAGCCACAGGTGATCAATGCTGGTATTTTGAATATCTACTTGCCAGAAAACTGAAAAAAAAAGATTGTAAAAGGAAGCAGTTTCCTTAAGATCTGATAAACTGGCCCAGAAATTAGTTTATTGGCCGTTTGGGCAGTTTTTCCATCTCTCTCAACTTTCCGGTTTAAAAGCCTGTGTCTGCTCTTGATTCCCGTCTTTCCTGTAACTAGTCTAGTCCAGTTACAAACTTGCTGTATCCAGGACTGTTTGAAAGCTTTTGAGCGGTGCCAGAGCCTGCTCTTCAGTTTTTCCCTTAGATCTACTAGTTCTCTCCTCTCCTGCACTTATATTAGCTTATTAGTCTAGCACTTTACCAGACTTCTTGTAGCAATTATTGTATCACACAAGTGCTACCAGCACTCAATGTTCTACAAGGAAACAGATTAAGTACTTATTTTTAATGCCCACCCCACCAGACATGTCTAAAGGTCCGTTCCCTGTGCTTTCTCCTATTAACCTGGTGTACTTGGGCATCCTGAGGCAATGTAGCAACTGGCTCATGTACACTGACAACCCTCTCCTCTTCCTTAAAACACTCAGACCTGCGAGAGATGCACTTATATATCTAAATTGGAAGCCACGCACTCTCCAGCCAAGACTGGAATAGCTGGTCAAGAGGAGAAGTTCAACACTTGCACCACACCACATGGAGCACACAGCCCTCCAGAACACACACCAGCACTGCCTTCACATAAAAACACAAACCACACACACACCTTCGTAGAGGCTCTCAGTAAAAATCTACCCATGCAGCAGAGCCCTCCAAGACAGAAATGCACTCGGCCACCACAACACAACAGTAATCATGAGACACATTACTCTCCTAAACAGTGTGCCACTCAACCAAAGCCCCTAAGGCAAAACAGCATGCCCAACACACTAGTCATAGGTGACGCAATAGTAAGGCACACTGATGTCCCACTCACTAGGTTGAATAAGGAGAAAGTAACAGTCAGCTGCCTGTCAGGTGCCAGGATCTGACACACAACGCATGCACTCAGGTCGCTCAACAACAGGTACAAATATGACTCTGTCATTGTACATGTGGGTGTGAATGACCCGAGACGTACCTCCCTGGACTACATGAAAAGAGACATGGAGGAGCTCTCAGATTATGTAGCCCAGGGCGGGTATGACCCTAGCCCTGAGCAGCATCCTACCATCACTCAGAATGATACCACAGTACAAGCAGAAAATGATTGATTTCAACAGTTGGCTAAGTTTCTGGTGTCATTCTAAGGGGATCCTGTATCTGTCTGCCTGGAATGACATGATTGACAGACCTCGATGCTTTGCCAGAGATGGCCTGCATCTGTCACCCCTGGGCTTCTGGATACTGGGCAAGGCTCTTGCCACCCCTATAGTGCCTTTTTTAGGCGGTGTTCCAAAGGCCAAATTATCACCATAACAGCTACAAACAAATACAATCTGAGGGTCATGTTGTTCAACGCTAGAAGTCTAAATCTCAAAATGCACTTGCTCGAGGCACTCCTTAAAATGGAGAACATCAACATTTGTGCTGTAACAGAGACCTGGTTCAAGGCAGCAGAAAGCACCCCTGACTACCAGGCTGTAACTCATTCCACACCTTTCGACCACAGAACTTAGACAGAAGCTCCAAAGGCGGTGGTGTCTCCATATTCATAAAGATGCACACCTCCAGACTGGTAGTCCAACATAAAGCACAGAGATACTTCAGGTGTAGCTAATATTAGGTAAGACAGCGATACAGGTCGTAGCCTGCTATAGGTCCCCAACTATGTCCCAAGACTCGCACTCCAGGTTCCTAAGCACCCTGGAGAATATTAGGGTCCAACCTAACACATGTAACAATACACTTGCCCAATGTTTCCTGGAGTTCATTAATTCCAATGCCCTGGACCAGCTCGTTCTTACCCCCACTAGAGGTAGCAGCATCCTTGACCTGGTCATTACTAACATGGGCGACCATTGCTCTACACCAATAGTCAGCTCCTCCCTGGTTAGATCCGACCACAAACTAATCACCTTGGAAATCCACATCCCTTCCACCCCCCCACCCCCCCCCCCACCCAGCAAAGGTAACCACCATGAAAAACGTCTTCAAAGCCAACTTTGGGATCCTAAAAACAGAGGTGGCTAACTTCACAACACCTATGCAAATGGAGAATAGTTGCGTGACTGCAGAATCCTACACCAGTGCACTGTACGACCACTTACACAAATGCATGGATCTCACCATACCCAATAGAATCAAGACACTCTCCTCCAAAAAAAGGAAGCCAATCTGGTGGTCCTCTGCCATAAGCAAACTCTACAACAGAAGGAGGAAACTGATGTGGAATAAGGTGAAGTCCCAAGACTGGAAAAACTCCCTTATCTGCCTCAACAAAAAGTTGAGATCCCTCATCAAATCCTCTAAAGCTAGATATGAAAACAGAATTGCAGCAGATAGTAAAGACAACCACAAGGCCTTCTGTAGTTATGTAAAGAATCTCCACGGCAATACTCAGATTTGCTTTGAGCTACTGCACAATGGTACCTCCTATACCGAGCCAACAGATATTGCCAGTATACTGGCCGACAGATTCAGTGCCAACTTTACCCCCCCTCTCCCCCACCAAAGGACCAATCACAATACCAGTAGATTGCCAGGCACTCAGTTTTACTGCTGCACAGGTTAAAACAGCACTGTCCAAGGCCAAGAATACAACTTCTGTGGGACTTGACAGTATCCCTGGTTGTGTTCTACATGAACTACAGAGTGAATTGGCTCCTCACCTGTGTGCTCTGTTCAATCACAGCCTCACCTCAGGCTTTGTCCCTGCTGAATGGTGCACTGCTACAGTTATCCCTCTCCACAAAAGAGGAGCGACTACAGACCCTGGGAACTATCTCCCCATTAGACCGACTAGTCTGATATGCAAAGCTATGGGGTCTACTTTATTTACGTGAAAGCGTAAAACCATGAGTACATATGGATCGAACCATCTCCATCGAAAGTGCAAGCTGTCGAAAACTGTACCATAGGTGAAGATTTCCATTTACTTCAATGTAGTGCGATCTCGGAGTTGGTATATTTAAGTAGTGGGGGGTGTGGGGGGGGGGTGCAAGGGGGCTTGCCCCCCTGCCTACATCTTTTTTTTTTTTCTTTTCTGTGTATTTTTTTTTCTTTATTAACTTTCGAACGTTTAAGAGTTTGATGCATATGTGTCAATCTTTATGCATTCCATCTTTTGAACGTTCGAGTTAATAAAGTAGACCCAAGCTATGGAACGCATCATCATGGACCTAATAAACGATATAGGGAATCTCCAAACTCTGGATCCCACACAGTTTGGTTTTGTGAAGGGTAGATCATGTCTGCTCAACTTGGTTGATTTCTTTGAGTCAGTCACCAGAGCTGTGGATGAAGGCAAGGTGGTTCATACAGCCTACCTTGATCTGGCCAAGGCTTTTGATAACATTCCCCACTTAGGAATCATAGAAGAAATCTCTAAGCTTGGCATCAACCCCTATATCACTAGGTCAGTTGCAAACTGGCTCACAGATAGAACGCACAGTGTGAAACTAGCTGACTCCAAGTCAGACTGTCGATTAGTCACGAGTGGAGTCTCACAAGGTTCGGTCCTGGGTCCTCTCCTGTTTGGTATCTACTTCTCTGAAGTCCAGTCCAACACGAAGGGACTCTGGCTGACAAAGTTTGCAGACTATTGCAAATTGGGAGCTATTATTAACTCCCCAAGTGATGTTGACATCCTACAGAATGGCCTCACTGTGACCAATGAATGGTGTCAGAACCATGGCCTTAAGCTCAATGCCAAAAGATGTGTCATCATCCCCTTTGAGAAAAACCTGGTTCCCATGAATTACCACATTGATGGTAGTCCACTGAACACAGAAGACGTTATAAGAGATCTGGAAACACAGGTTGATAGCAGCCTCTCTTTTGATAACCATATTGCCACTGTGGTCAGAAAGTCCTTCTATGTGGCACATCTGATTACTAAGGGTTTTGCATCCAGGAAGAAAGAGGTCATTGTCTCCCTCTACTCTTCCCTCATTAGACCAATGATTGAGTACAATGCCCCATTTGGCATGTACCTCACTAGACACCTACAGCAACTGGAGAGGCCGCAAAAGTACCTCACAAAGAGGATCCTAGGCCTTAAACACTTGTCCTATATGGACAAACTCAAAAAACTCCAACTATTCTCTGTCTCATATCGCCTGCTTAGCGGCGATCTCTGCTTGACTTACAAAGCCATGTCTGACCCAACTCTGTTAGAAATGCTATATCTAAAGAAATCCCAATCCCTCCGCACCACACGCTGCAGAGACCTCAACCTCATTACCACAATTAACAGAACATGCTGGAGGGACAGGTTTATAACCCAGAGACTGCCCATGCTATGGAATAGACTTCCCATACATGTCAAGCAGAGCACCTTGCTGACCCTCTTCAAGAGAAATCTTGATGAGTGGATAGGAAACAGAAAATTTCACCCCGGGGATAACACCAGTGGCTCTACTCGACAGAGGCAGTGGGAATTAAGGTCAGGTGGCACTATGCCAGGGTAATCTATGGCTAGGCTTGTAAAGGCTCCAGGACCATTAGCCTTGTACACACCTATGAACCAAATCCTATTACATATTCAGACATAATTTGTCTGAATAGTAGTAGTGTTGTGAAAAGGGTTTTTCTAAGGTAGGGCTAGGGGTGGTGTTAGAGGTAAGGGTTCGTTTCATCCCTGTATCATTTCACTTGTAAGTGCTAACCCAGTCCTGCCCCTAACCTAACCATTACCCGTACCTTTCAGTAACACTACCACTACTCAAGACACTCAGACACACACCACTAAATCTATTCCTTTACATGCCATTATTTTAACACTAACCCACAAACACTTGCACAGATTCTCCCATCTCCTAATGCAGAAACTTTCAGTATATCTTGAAATTCCAACATTAGTATCCCAAGTCCAAACTTACCTTACCCACATGCATTCAGTCTTCTGATATCTTTACAGTTCAATGAATGGAACATTTGACTGTTTTTCGGAGTCATTTGATGAACTGTACATTTGATAGAGTGAACGACATTGAGATAAATATACAAAGAAGTATAACTTTGGCCAAGGAAATAGAAAATAATCCTTTTCATCAAATACATTACAAAAAAGAAAAGCTATCTAATGTTAGAATTTGGCTTGGCTGTTTCCTATCTAAAAAGATTACTAGACCCTAGGTACACTGGCTGATTTTCATATCAGACAGAGGTAAAGTGTGGAAAACTCTCTTGTCTTTATATCACAAGCACCAAGGTCATTATTTTTCGATCTTCTTTCTATGTCTCAGCTAGTTTATATCGTTTCATATAGACCACATATGCAACCGAGCAGCATTGTAATTAGGCTGTTTTTCTGGTATTGGCTAGCTATCACTTTAGGTCTTCTAATTGCACTTTTATTAACTTGCTAATTTCTTTGCCTAAGTCACTAATTGTGTAGTCAAAGAGCAAAACAGTTACAGCTTGTTTCACATATGTGCCATGTTTTTATATTATGTCTAATCTGTTATAATTATGTTTTATTTTTGAAGACTGTAAAATGATTGTTCTTAAAAAGTTTTTTTAATAATCTGGACCCTTTCTTCCTGGGCCTGTGCTGAAAATGGACTTCTACACACTTTCCTGGTAATCAAATTTCAATAAATAAATTTTGTGTCCTCTATGTAATTGCTGTATTTACCAGCAGAAGGTGTTTACAGTCTTGGGTTACAAACTCTAAAAGTTACAAAATGTCATAAGTTCACATATCTTTTCATGCCATAGAAAAACACACACATCGCAGATATATGTTATATAGAAAAAGGATCTCAAATTCTCACATATGCTCCTGTCATTGAATATACACATACTGCAGATTAAATCATATTTTTATGGTTTGTCTGCTGCAGCTTTTACAAGGTTTAACTGCATCTTGCACATTTGTTTCATCCTCATCCAGAAAATATTGGTACATTTATTCTCAGATATAACGGGTTATTTTTTATTGTTATTCTCAGATGTTTTAAAGACATTAACTGTAAACTTGTTAATTTCATTGTCTGTGTTAAGGCTTTAATCCTGGATGTCATAGTCTGAATCTGGCCTAGTTGAAAAAAGCTTGCAATTAGTCTAAAATGGCTATCTCATTGTTCTGCTCATAAGGCACTGCACCAGGAACCAGAAGCTTATTTTGTATGGAATTATTGCATAGCAGAATATGTCCAGTGCATGCATTAGTGCACTACTGGGAAGTTTCTGTTGCTTTAATCATAGCTGTAAATGTGAACCAGGACAGTGGTATACCAGACAAATTACTCTGTGCTTTGTACCTTAAAGATCAAAAGTAATATTTTTACGTATGGCATGCATGTTGTCTCACTGGTGTAAACACTGGATTTCTGCTACAGCTGCAGCATTCTGTGCTGGAGATCTGGTATAGGTTTTGAAGGGTGGTTGGAAGATTAAGGCTGACCATTTTTAGGCAAAACAGTGCAAGGAAAGAGAGTGATAAAAATTATGGACTGATGCTAAAATATGCTGATATTAAAATAAAATAAGCAGGACAAAATATTTTGGGCTCAGAATCTGTTTGAACTTGTGCTACAAGTACATAATCTGTTTACTGCTGCTTGCTAAGGGGTAATAGAGCCTGCATATGATCTGTTGCACTTTCACTGATAGCCTGGCCTTCAGTTTCTGACTGTCTTTAGCCATCACAGTTATTATATGAGATGTTAATGTAGCCATGACTTCACAAGTTGAAACTTGTCGACAGACCCACTGAAGAGGAGCAGTCTGACTAGGCTGCTGTTTGAAGCAGTCCTGAGAGTGTCTGAAGGACGGAGGGCAATGAGCTTGGTAGCTGTAATAACTGTATAAGGACTAGTAATTTAAAAGCATGCATTTAACATAGCCTAAATAAGATTCACATTCTCAGGCAGTGACTTTGCATTAGTTGTTGTGATGGCATGTGTTAAAATAAGATTTTGTATCTTTTGACTTCACGTTCATGAACTGTGTCCGAATTTGGTACACCTGATTTTTTTCTTCCTTTTTTTGGGCCCCCTGCCCAGTTAAGCACCACCCACTTCACCTGCCCCCCCCCCCGTACTTCTTGACGGAATGGAAGGAGAGTAGGGAATGCTGCTCACCCCCCCCCCCCCCACACACACCCAAACTGATGCTGTAAAGTAGAAAAGTTGTGAAGCAATGCTGGCGGCCAGAAATGTCACACTGTGGAGACATGGCTTTTCTTTGTCTTTATCTTCCCAGCATGCTGATGTCTCCGGAGCATGCTGGGCACTCCCACCCTGTCTTCCATCTCCGTCAAATTCCTGAGCTGCTAATCAAACTTAGGTCATCTGGACCTCAGTCCATGCTTCATTTCTCTATGCCACTTGAGCACTCTGTCTGAATTCAGTATATTTTACTCGTTTATTTATTTTACTTGTCATTTGTTAACTGGGTGGGTGAACTGGTTTACTAACCATTTTCATTCATGACCAAGGATCAAAGAGCAGAGAGGACATAAATACTGAAGTATGATCAAAGCAAATAAGGTTAGTATGATGTTCATCGTGTTACACTGCTGCAGTCATCACTCTTGGGTTATCCTGCCGTCAGGTGGTTCCGCAGTCGGCCCGAGTTCCAAAGTCTTGGTCCGGCGTCGGTTGCTGTCGCTTCTTCCCTGACGTCAGTGCGCCAGGGGTATATAAGATGCATCCGATGCCATTTTCCCCAGTCTTTCTTACCGCGCGGTGCCCGAAGCAGAAGCAGTTTGCAAGTGCCGGTCGGCCGACTCCTGAGATTTTCAAATCGAATTTCAGACTGAAGTCTTCATAAAGCTAAGTACCCCGTTGGGGAACCTTTTCATGCCTCAGTCCGATGTCAGAAAAAGTTAACTATTGCATTTCTTGTGGGAAGCAAATACCTCATAAGGACTTTCATTCTTATTGTATTCCTTGCCTAGGCCCAGACCACGACGTCACAGGTTGTCGGTTTTGTGCTAGGTTTAATAAACGAACTTTTAAATGTCGGTTTGATTTCGCCCGACATTATTTTGGTAGGAAATTTAATTATACCATGCCGTCGGAGCAACCAACAACAGGAATACATAAAAAAACGCAAAGATAAGGACAGGCAGCCAAAATCCAAACCGGACTCCAAGGCCTCTGCTAGACCAGTCGCCGGTACTCCGGTTTTCAGTGAGGCGCCTACGCAGCCCCTGACGACCGCTGATTTAGTACCCCAGGCGACATCCGATTTGCAAGCGGAGATTACTAGGCCTCCACAACCTTTAGGCCCTTCCGACTCCTTACCTGAAGGAAATTCCATTGCAGTTGAAACGCCTTCAATTGCTGAAGATGTCTTCAGACCGACTACACTCACTATTAAATCCTATGCAAAACTGAAAACTCCTTTAAAAACAAAGAAGACTGCACAGCAGTCTCCAGTACAAGGCCCCATGCTTAGGAAATAGATGCTTAAGATGGCTGAAGACTTAATTACCCTAATCAGGGGTTCCCATCCCCCTCCTGATAAAAGGCCAAGACAGGAGGAGGACTACGCTTCCTCTGACCAGGTTTCAGTTTTCTCAGACTCTTCTGAGGAACAGGAATATTCCTTTCCCCCTTATGAAGATTCTGATGCTGAAGAGTCTATCCCTTCTGCAACTCCCCCAGAAGACTACTATTTTGGGGAAACCTTACATACTATGAGGGAACATTTCCACAGGGAAGGCCAGGATTACTCTGATTCTAAGAAAAAGCTCCGAGAGTTCCTTTTACTACCCCAGCACAGACCACTTGCAGTTCCACCTGTGTTAGACATTGTGGATGATGTTTATTCAGAATCTAGCCTTAACCCAGATTCTCTACCTCCTGCACCAGCCAAACCAGACAGATACTACAGAGTCCCTGACTCACACAAATTCCTGTATAAAAGCCCTGTTGCTGACCCAGAAACCATGTCCCAGGGTCCCAAAGGGGTTAAAGCCTCTACTGCTAAAAATCCTGTGCCCTCTGAAAGGGATTCTAGAGCACTAGACAAATGGTGAAAGAAAGTATATACCTCGGCTACCCTAGCTATGAGGGCCTTAAATTGTCAGTTTCACATGCTGAAATATCAACAATATCTGATGTCTCAATTAAAACAAAAAATGCTCGCACATACAGACCAGCCAGATTACAAGGAAATGCAAGATTTGTTGCATTCAGCTGAACAAGTGGGAAAACATACTTTGCAATGTGGATTTGACTCATTGGAAGCTTCTTGTAGAGCAGCAGTGACAGGGTCTGTCATACGTAGGCATGCTTGGTTAAAAGAACAAACTTTACCTGATCATGTTAAAGCAAAGTTATTGGATGCACCCTTACAGCAGGATGTTTTATTTGGTGTAAAAGCAGAAGAAGTTTTAAAGAAAATGGAGGATAAGGCAAAATCTATGCAGGCGGTCAAGGATTTTTTACAGGTTCAACCTCCTCGTTTCAGCAGAAATTGGCTAACCAAAAACTGGTCCTTATCAGCTTCTGCCAGACCACAGAGGGGCAGATACAGACGCCCAAGAGGCAGAGGCCAGGCACAAGGCTCTTACCAGCCTCAACAATGGAGTGCCACAACACAAAAAGGAGGAGAAGACAGGTCTCAAACTACCAGAAGACAAACACAATGACTTACCCCTCAGACTACCAAGCAAAACCCTCTTGGCAGCTCCCTTGGGGGGAAAACTAGCACATTTTGCAGACAGTTGACACATTATCACAAAAGACAAATGGGTCCTAAATATTGTATCTCAAGGATACAGATTCCACTTTCACACTTTGCCAAGGATAAAAGGAATGCCAAACCTGCCACCAAATCAATGGGCAGAGGCTCAAAAGCAAATTTCAGCTCTCATGGACATGAGAGCCATTCAACAGGTTCCTACACAGGAGCAAGGACAAGGATTTTACTCAAGACTGTCTGTAGTTCCCCGAAAGGACAAAGCCTGGAGACCCATTCTGGACCACTTAATTCTAAACACATACCTGGAAGTACCCAAATTCAAGATGCTAACACTACAGCAACTTCTTCCCATGCTGGGCAAGAAGGCTTGGCTAGTAACGGTGGACCTCAAGGGGGCATACCTGCATGTCCCTATCAGACAAAATTGCAGAAGATACTTCTGATTTATTGCAGGTTCAACCCATTACCAATTCTCTGCACTGCCCTTTGGCTTATCTACTGCGCCCTGGGTCTTCACAAAATGCCTGGCACCAGTAATTGCATACTGCAGACAAAGAGGGATTCAAATATATCCATACCTGGACAACTGCCTTATTCAAGCAGAAAGCAAGGACATTCTATTAAAGCATCTGGCGTTTGTCAAAAACCTACTAAGTTTCCTAGGGTACACAGTAAATGAAAAGAAGTCAAAACTAGTGCCCTCACAAGACATAATATTCCTGGGTGCCAGCTTCAGTACAACGGCCCAGATGACTTACCTCACACCAGACAAGCAAAGACAACTGACTCAATACTTCAAAAATGATGGCAACAAAGACCCAACTCCCTGCAAGAAAAATTCTGCAGGCTTTGGGATTCATGGCATCTTGCATACTACTAATACCATTTGCAAAACTGCATATGAGGAAATTACAATGGTATCTGAAAAGCATATGGTCTCAACACAGCCACAGCTTGGAAACAATAATTCCACTCATTCCATGCCTTCAACAGGAGTTTATCGGCTCAGGCATGTCACCTCAACAAGGGTCAGCCTTTCACCTTACCCACAGCCAGGCAAACTATAACAACAGATGCATTGGATTATGCCTGGGGAGCACACATGGCAGGACAGGGTATTCAGGGCAAATGGTCTGTAAACCAAAGGCATCTACATACCAATCAAAAAGAGATGCTAGCTGTACAAAATGCCCTAACAGCTTTCAAGGATCTCCTACATCCAGGACAACTCCTAATAAAGACGGACAACACCACAGTGATGTGGTACATAAACAAGCAAGTGGGCACACACTCCTACCTCCTATGCAGACAAGCAATGACCTTGTGGAACACAGCACTGACCTACCAAGTTCAACTACAAGCACAATTCCTGCCAGGAAAGAAAAACACACTGGCAGACGATCTAAGCAGAAACATACCAAGAAACTTGAACAAAAAACCACTAAAAAATACACAAGATAAGCCAGACTGTCAAGCACCCAGCGTGCTATTCGAACACCAAAGTGTTCAAATAAACTGTACAAGCAGCAACAAATAAATGAACAGCAAAACCTTAAAAATAGGAAATTACCTACTGGTAAATACAACAAATAAAAATGTTATAAAATGTAAAAAACATCCTACATTGTACAAGAAACCTTATAATATAAGAAATCGTAGAAACAGAATGATATATGTTGAAAATAAAAACACAAACAAAAACATTATTAACAAATCAACCAATAATTCTTACAGATAAAATTTAAATTCCTATTTTTAAGGTTTTTGTACTTTTAAATTTTAAGTGATTACCTTTGTGGTAATCAATTTGTATTGAACAATTAAGCTCATTGTATAAAACCTGTCTTTTTGGTACTATGAATTTATTCTGAGGAAGTTAAGTTTGCATACTTTTGCAAATGAAAAGCGCTTTAATTAAATGTACTTTGGATTATTTGCTGTTCATTTATTTGTTGCTGCTGGTACAGTTTATTTGAACACTTTGGTGTTCGAATAGCACGCTGGGTGCTTGACAGTCTGGCTTATCTTGTGTATTTTCTAAGCAGAAACATCACAGATCCTCACAAGTGGAAACTAGATCCACAAGTATTCGCAATGATAAATGGGGGAGCCCAGACATAGATCTGTTTGCTTCCCCCCAAAACTACCAACTATGGAAATTCTGCACAAGGACATAACACACACTAGCTTGGAAAGTGGATGCCCTCTCATTCAGTTGGAAAACATTGACAGTGTATGCCTTTCCTCCACTGTCCCTTATAGCAAAGGTGCTGCTGAAAGCCAGATTAGAGAGGCCACAAACGATACTCATTGCTCCAGACTGGCCACTCCAACACTGATATCCAATAGTAAGGAACATGGCTCAAGGCCCACCATGGATTTTGCCTACAATTCCTCACCTGCTCACTCAGCAAAACAATCGGATTCTACACAGCCATCAAGACTTTAAATCTGGCTGCATGGCAAATTGCCTAAATAACCAGTCAACACTTCTTTCTAAAGCTGTGATGGACGTCATTCTACAGGCCAGGAGGCCCAGCACCAGGAACGTCTATTCAAACAAATGGAAAAGATTCTGCGCCTGGAACCAGGCTAAAGGCCAAAATCCCCTTGTCCCAAATATTCCTCAGATTCTTCAATATTTAACTGAGATGTTGCACAAAGGACTTTCCTTCTCATCTATTAAGATCCAAGCCTCAGCTATTTCAGCTCAATACAACACGGATCCTCCTATATTTTCACATCCATTACTAAGACAGTTCCTCAGAGGGGCTAAGAACATAAGACCGCCCCGGAGAGCACCAACACCAACTTGGGATCTCAACTTTGTTCTGGAAAAGCTTACACTTCCGCCCTTTGAACCAGCTTTCACTGCTGATCTACAGTTCCTATCATGGAAAACTTCCCTGCTGCTAGCAATAACTTCAGCATGAAGAGTCTCAGAACTACAGGCCCCATGGCAGTGGAGCCTTTCATCATTTTTCATCAAGACAGAGTCTCTTTACGAACTAACCCTTCCTTTATGCCAAAGGTGGTATCCAGTGTGGCCCTAAACCAAACCATTCATTTGCCCACCTTTTATCCAAACCCCAGAACAAAGGGGAAAGGCTCCTACACTCTTTGGACATTCACAGGCAATTACGTTACTACTTGGATAAAACTAAGGCTTTCAGAAAATCTGACCAGCTCTTTGTATCCTATGCTGCAGGATCTCAAGGAAAAGCTACCTCAAAACAGACCATTTCAAAATGGATAGGACATTGTATCCGTTTCTGCTACACACACCATGGGAAATCTGTGCCTGGTAACATCAGGCCCCATTCCACCAGGGCTACAGCAACATCAACAGCCTTCCTCAGAGGGGTACCAACCAAGGATATTTTGGAGGCTGCAACTTGGAGTTCAGTGCACACCTTCACCAAGCACTATCACTTACTTCTATACTCTAAAACCAGAGCTGGCTTTGCCACTGCAGTTCTGCAGGGCCTACTAGCCTCTCCAAACCCTGTTTAGTTCCACCACCCATCCTTAGCTTTGGGATTCAACCAAAGAGTGATGACTGCAGCAGTGTAACACGATGAACATAGTACAGTTTTGTACCTACCATAAATGTAGATGTTCGAGTGTTCACACAGCTGCAGTCCGGGTTATCCTCCCTCCATCCCCTCTGAACTAGCTGGACTTATCTATTCCTTTCTATCCTATACAACCTCTGTGGTGTATTTGCTTGAGACTGAAGGTATTGTTTTATTTTTATATGTATATTTTTATATAGCAATATGTATTGCCTACCTAATGGGGGCACCTGACATCTGGGGCAAGAAAAACTGAAGAAAATGGCGTTGGATGCATCTTATATACCCCTGGCGCACTGACGTCAGGGAAGAAGCAACAGCAACCGACGCCGGACCAAGACTTTGGAACTCGGGCCGACTGCGGGACTGCCTGACGGCAGGATAACCCAAGAGTGATGACTGCAGCAGTGTGAACACTCGAACATCTACATTTATGGTAGGTACAAAACTGTACTTTGTAGCTGAGTAGATTACAATTTTGGAAACCGTGTTAGACACAGAAGATAGGCTATTATTTACATTATTTACATGATTTGACAAGTTCTACAATAATGGATGGTCTTAAAACTTTTAAATATGATTTGTGAGGTGTGAGACTGTTTTATTATCGGGTTTATATTAAATGAACAAAGTTTTATAACTTCGAATACCATACGATCGATCAATACCATATGGTCGAAGTTATAAAACTTCAAATAGTTAAAAAAAAAAAAAAAAAAAAAAAAAAATAGTGCGGTGTCGGAGTTGGTATATTTAAGGAGCGGGGGGTGCGGGGGGCTTGCCCCCTATCTACAGTCCTTAGTTTAGGGTTTATTGTTTTATTTTGTTTTCACTATTCAAAATTTAATAACTTCGACCATATGGTGTCGATCATATGGTATTCGAAGTTATAAAACTTTGTTCATTTAATATAGACCCTTTATTATCTACTGTTTGTGTTGCTTTGCTGAGTTTGCAGCAGAATGTTTATAGTTTCATAGGTTCATAGTTAGGTACTAGGCTATTGGCCTAAGGACCTAAGTAAGCCTAGCCAACAGGGTTCCCTGGCTTACGCCACCCAAGAAAGTTATTTTTCTGCACCCCTGTTGAGCAAAGCCACCAAAGTGATCCTCGGTGTGTATTTCCTATTTCCCATCCGCTTATCAGGATTTTTCTTGAAGAGTGCTAATGAGGAACTTTGCTTGACATAGATGGGTAACTTGTTCCAGAGTATGGGAAGTCTCTGGGACAGGAATCTATCCCTCCAGCATGTCCTCTTTATTGTGGTGACAAGGTTTAGGTCCCTAGAGGGTGTAGCTAGGAGGGATTGGGATTTCTTTAGGTGTAGCATGTCCAACAGCTCTGGGTTTGACATAGTTTTATATGTTAGGCAGAGATCACCTCGAAGTAGGCGATATGCTAAAGAGTAAAGCTGGAGTTTTTTGAGACGGTCAGTGTAGGGCATCTGTTTGAGGTCAGTAATCCACTTTGTGAGGTACTTCTGTGGCCTTTCCAGCTGCTACAGATATCTTGTGAGGTACATTGCAAAAGGGGGGTTGTACTTTATAATGGGTCTAATGAGTGTCGAGTAGTGGGGAACAATGACTTCTTTTTTTCCCTAGATGAGAACCCTTTTGTGATGAGTGTACCATGTAGAAGGATTTCCTGACTACTGTGGCGATATGATTATCAAAGGAGAGACTGCTGTCCACCTAGGTCCCCAGGTCTCTTTACACACATTCGGTGTTAAATAAACTGCCGCCTATGTGGTAGTTCATGGGTATAGAGTTTTTACCAAAGGGGATAACAATGCACTTTTTGGCATTGAGCTTGAGGCCATGGCTCTGACACCAGGCATCTGTCTCAGTGATGCCCTTCTGTAGGATGCCCACATCATTTGGGGACTCCTCTGTGGATCCTAGTTTTGCAGTCGTCTGCAAACTTCGTTAGCCAAAGGCCTTCTGTGTTAGCCTGTACTTCAGAGAAGTAGATACCAAACAGGAGAGGTCCCAGGACTGAACCCTGTGGTGCTCCACTTGTCCCTGGTTTGAAGTCAGATTTGGAGTCTGCAACTTTTACAGTGTGGGTTCTGTTTCTCTAACACTGAAGAAGGCATACTCTTGCCGAAACCGGTTTGTTATTTTTATACCAGTAAAGTCTGATTATTTACTATCTGCTTTTTGGCTGTATGCTTGACTGCTATCTTTGCTGGCCAACTGTGTTTTTCCATGGTATTTCCCGGCCGTGCATCACCCACGTGCACAGCAATTCGTTTTGCCTTTGTTCTGTTAGTGAGCCACTTGGCAAACCCATCTTGTGACGTAGGGACTTATACCTAGTTTAGTGAGTTTAGCTATAATTTCAGAATGGGGGATGGTGTTGAAAGCCTTGCCGAGGTCAAGATAGGTTTTGTGAACCACCTTACCCTCGTCTACAACTTTGGTGACTGCCTCAAAGAACCAAAGCAACCCTTCCACTGCTCAAAGAACCAGTCGATGGAGGAACGTTGTATAGAACTTTATTGCTCTTATCTTAAAATCCTTTTAAAAACTTTCGCTATTCTGCACAATACTTCGAACAATCAATAAGAAACAAAAACAGTTTGAATCAAGTGCTTTCGCTTGGTCCCATTGCCAAGCTTTATCAAGATGAATTTTAAATTTTAAGATATTTAATGAATTAATTTGGTGGTAACATATAGATAATCAGACTCAATGAATTTTAGTATAAAATTTTATATTTTATGTATGTTAGTATTATTGAATTACACATAGTGGTACATGGATGTAAATGAAAAACAGTTAGGTTAGAAACTAAATGTACAGCTTTAAAGTTTAATTAGTTTTGCTATGACATGGTGGTCAATGAATTATATATATATATATCCTTATTTTTACTGACATTTCATCTTGATAAAGCTTGGCAATGGGACCAAGCGAAAGCGCTTGATTCAAACTGTTTTTGTTTCTTATTGATTGTTCGAAGTATTGTGCTGAATAGCGTAAGTTTTTAAATTTAAGATAAGAGCAATAAAGCTCTATACAACGTTCCTCCATCGACTGGTTCTTTGAGCAGTGGAAGGGTTGCTTTGGTGTTTTGCTGCTAGTTTTCCGTTTTATTGGACTGCCTCAAAGAAGTCAATCAGGTTCAGGAGGCATGATCTGCCTTTCACAAACCGAACTGGGTGGGGTCCAGAGTTTGGAGGTTACCAATGTCTTTGTTTATGAGTTCCATGATGATACATTCCATGGCCTTACAAGCTAGGCTCGCCAGGCTAATAGGGTGATAGTTCCCGGGGTCATTGGTGTCTCCCCCTTTGTGGAGTGGAATAACTGTTGCTGTGCGCTATTCAGTGGGCAACAAAGCCTGATGTGAGACTATGATTGAACATGGTGCTTAGGTGGGCAGCCAGTTCGTTCTGCAGTTTGTATAAAACTCAGCCTGGGATGTTGTCCGGTCCCATTAATGCCGTGTTTTTGGCTTTAGAGAGTGCAGCTTTTACCTGCGTAGTTGTGATTACAGGGACTCTGCATTCTTCCTGTATAGATATGGGGGGTAAATTTCTTTCTGTATAGAAGGGGGTAAAGTTAGCACTGAACCTATCTGCCAGGACGTTGGCAATATCAGTTGGTTCTGTAATTTTCATGCTGTTATGCAGTAACTCAGAGCAGATCTGGGTGTTGCCATTGAGATTCTTGACATGCCTATAAAAAGCTTTGTGGTTGTCCCTAGAATCGGTGGCGATTTTTTTTTCGTATCTAGCTTTGGAGGATCTTATAAGGGATCTCAGATTCTTACTGAGGCTAACCAGGGAACTCCTCCACTCATGGGATTTTACTCTTTTTTTTGCAACAGTTTCTTCATTCTGTTGTAGAGTTTATGGCAGGGGGACCACCAGATTGGCTTTTTTTTTTTTTTTTTTTTTTTTTTGGAGGATAGCATCTTGGTTCTGTTTGGGATAGCACAATCCATGCACTCGTGTAAGTGCTTATAGAGTGCATCTGTGTAGGATTCAGCAGTTGTAACTGTATTGTCCATCTGCATGGGTGTCAGGAAGTTCGCCACTTCTGTCTTAAGAAGCATGAAGTTGTGTTAGGATGATTTCCTTAGTGGGGGCGGGATGTGGATATCCAGGGTGATTAGCTTATGGTCGGATCTGACCAACGAGGAGTTAACTTCAGGTGTGGAACACCAGTCATGCATGTTGGTAATGACTAGGTCTAGGATATTGTTGCCCCTAGTGGGGGTGTAGATAAGTTAATCCAGGGCATTGGAATTTATGAATTCCAGAAAGCGTTGAGTGAAGGAGTTGGTACATGAGTAGTTTTCCCAGTTAATAGTGGGGTAATTGAAATTGCCCATTATTAGGGTGTTACGTTGAACCCTAATATTTTCCAGTATATCGAGAAAAGAGGAGTGGAAATCCTGGGGTATGATGGGGGATATGTAGCAAGCTACAATTTGGATTGCAGTTTTGCCCAAAGTTAGTTGCACTTGGATAACCTCGGAAGCATTATGCTGAGCAACTAGCCTGGAGGTGTGAATATCCTTAATGAAGATGGACACACCTCCACCTTTGGTGTTCCTGTCCAGGTTAGGTGACCGAAAGGTGGGGTATGAGTTATAGCCTGGTAATGCAGGGGTGCTCTCTGGAGCCTTGAACCAGGTCTCAGTCCAGTCACAGCACATATGTCGATGTTCTCCATTTTAAGGAGTGCCTTGAGGGAGTGCATTTTGAGGTTTAGACTTCTAGTATTGAGCAGCATTACCCTCAGATGTTCTTCGTGTTTCACTGTTGCAATCATTATATTTGGGTTATCTGCTTGCAGGTAGCCCTCAGTCAGCCTGTTTAACAAAGTCTTGGGCCCTGCGTCGGCTGCTGTCCCTTCTTCCATGATGTCAGGTCGTCAGGGGTATAAAACATGCAGCCGACGCCATTACATCAGCCTTTCTTGCTGTGCGGTGCCCAAAGCAGAAGCAGTTCGCAAGTGGCGGTCAGCCGACTCTTGAAATTTTCATTTTCGAGTTTCAGAATCGAAGTCTTCAACTAAAGCTAAGTACCCCGCTGGGGAAACTTTTTCTTGCTCCTTACCGATGTCAGTAAAAGTTAATAATTGCATTACTTGTGGAAAGCAAATACTTCATAAAGATTTTCATTCGTACTGTATTCCTTGCCTAGGCCCTGACCACGATGTACCTTGCTGTCGGTTTTGTGCTTTATTTAATCAGCGCACTATCCGTCGTCGGTATATTTTCGCCTCTAAATATTTCGGTTCTCTGATTAATTATCCAGAAATGTCATCGGTTAGCCTTCCGACTACTGGGATTCCAAAAAAAACGCAAAGATAAAGACAGGGACAGGCCGCCGAGGTCCAAAACTACCGACGACGCTTCTCCTAAGCCAGTCACCAGTTCACCGGTACTCAGTGAGGCGCTTTCACAGCCTCTGATACCCACTACTTCTGATTCGCTGGCCTCTACAGAGACCCATTCAGAGTTCGGTATGCCACGAGATGCTTCAACTATGGAACCCACGGATGTCTCTACCTTGGATGGGTCCAGAGCCGCTGTGCAGGCACCGGCTTCAGAGGGTGTATTCAGGCCTACGGACTTGCGCATTAAACTGACGCCTCCTTCTTTACTTAGGCCTAAATCTCGATCCATGCCTAAAAAACCGACACCCAGGCCACATGCTCAGGCCTCTATGCCTAACAAAAAATGTTAAAAATGGCTGAAGATCTAATAACTCTAATCAGGGGTAGCCAACCCCCCCCCCTAATCAGGGGTAGCCAACCCCCCCCCCCCCCTCTAAGAGGCCTAGGACTGAAGTTGATTATGAATCTTCTGATCAGGATTCTGTTGTTTCTGATTCTTCTGATGATCTGGATTTGCTCTTATCTACTTATGAAGATTGTGATGCAGAGGACTCCATTCCCTCTGCTTCCCCTCCTGAGGATTTTTCTTTTGAGGAAACCTTACATACTCTAAGGGAGCATTTCCACTGGGAAACCAGGATTTTTCTGATTCAAAAAAGAGGCTTAGGGATTTCATTCTCCTGCCTCAACATAGGCCTTTAGCTATTCCTCCTGTACTAGACATTGTTGATGCTTTTTCAGAATCTAGTTTGGCCCCTGATTCCCTGCCTCTTGCTGCCAGAAAACCTGACAGATACTACAGGGTCCCTGAGTCCCACAAGTTCCTTTTTAAAAATCCTATTGCAGATCCAGAGACTATTTCACAGAGGCCGAAGGGCATTAAGGCTTCTACTGCTAAAAATCCTACCTCTTCTGATAGAGACTCCAGGGTGCTGGATAGATGGGATAAGAAGGTTTACACGTCTGCAGCCTTGGCCATTAGGACTTTAAACTGCCAGTTTCATATGTTAAAAGTATCAGCAACATGTTATTGGACTGCTTAAACAGCAAATGTTGATTCCTGACTGTGTGGAAAATAAAGAATTACAGGATTTAATGCATTTTGCTGAACAAGTTGGAAAACATACTTTGCAATGTGGTTTTGATTCATTAGAGGCCTCTTGCAGGGCTGCTGTTACTGGGTCTGTGCTCAGAAGGCATGCTTGGCTTAAGGAGCAATCTTTGCCTGATCATGTTAAAGCTAAATTGTTGGATGCTCCTTTAAATCAGGACCGCCTATTTGGCAACAAAGCTTAGGAAGTTCTTAAAAAGATGGAAGGTAAAGCTAAATCTATGCAAACTGTTAAATATTTTTTACAAGTTCAGCCTCCTAGATTTAGTGGGCACTGGTCCTCTAAGAATTGGTCCTTTCCAGCCCCTTCCAGGTCTTCTCAAGCCAAACCCAGACACAGCAAAATCCCCAGGTTTCAGTCCCAGGAAGCACACAGAACTAAGCAGTGGGGGGGCCTCCACTTCCAAATTTGGGAATAAGACTCCCCCTTATGGTAAACTGTGTCAATGACTTCCTTTTAAAATTTCCAAGGACTTATTACCTGACTGCCCCTTTGGGGGTAAAGATTGCTCTTCATGCAAAGAATTGGGAACTCATTACCCAAGACTAATGGGTTTTAAATATAGTGCCCCAGGGATACAGATTTCACTTCCACACGTTTTCAACACCAAGCGGGTGGCCGGACCTACCCCCAATGAGGCCCAAAAATAAGTACTTTCTCTCTTAAGCATGGGGGCTATTGAGCTGGTACCAGAAGCGGAAAAGGGACCAGGTTTTTACTCAAGAATTTTCCTGGTACCCAGAAAAGACAGTTCATGGTGTCCTGTCCTGGACCTGTCTACTCTAAACACCTTTTTGGAGATTCCAAAATTCAAGATGCTGTCTCTTCACCAATTACTTCCTATGCTAGGCAAAGATGCCTGGTTGGCAACACTAGATGTAAACGAAGCATACCTTCACATCCCAATCAGGGAATCTTGCTGAAGATACCTACGCTTCAAAGCAGACTACACACACTTTTAGTTCTCTACACTGCCATTTGGCTTACCTACTGCACCCAGAGTATTCACAAAGTGCCTAGCTCCAGTTATTGCATTTTGCAGGCAAAGAAATATTCAAATATACCCATACCTGGACGATTGTCTAATTCAGGCAGAAAGCCTGGGCACACTTTTGAATCATCTGGCCTTTGTACAAAGGGTTCTAACTTGTCTGGGGTACACCATAAATGAAAAGAAATCACACCTGGTACCCTGTCAACAAATTATATTCCTGGGAGCAAGCTTGAATACAACTTCCCAGATGGCTTACCTCACACCAGAGAAACAAATTCATTTGACAACCTACTTCAAACAAGTGGCCACAAAAACCCTGCTATCTGCAAGACAAATACTGCAAGCCTTGGGGTTCATGGCCTCCTGCATTCATCTAATTCCATATGCAAGACTGCATATGAGGAAACTACAGTGGTATCTAAAAAGCCTATGGTGTCAACATTTTCAAGACCTAGAAACAATGATTCCTATCATACCTTGCCTATGCCTAGAGTTCTTTTGGTGGGCAGAGGCCTGCCACCAAAACAAGGGACTATCTTTCACACCACCCCTGCCACCCAAACCCTAACAACAGACCCATCAGACTATGTATGGGGGGCTCACCTGGCAGGGAAGTGCATTCAGGGCAAATGGAACTCAAGTCAAATGCACCTGCATATCAATCAAAAATAAATGTTAGCTGTACAGAATGCTCTGACAGCCTTCAAGGACCACATTCTTCCAGGACAACTAATGGTAAAGACAGACAACACCACTGTTATGTGGTACATAAACCCCCTCTGCAGACTAGCCATGGCATTGTGGAACACAGCCTTGAGCTACCAACTGCACCTACAAGCTCAATTCTTGCCAGGAAAATTAAATACACTGGCAGATGGACTAAGCAGAAACCTCATGGACCCACACGAGTGGAAACTGGAATCAAGGCTTTTCAACATGTTGGCAAGCAAATGGGGGAGCCCAGATATAGGCCTGTTTGCCTCTCCCCAGAACTACCAGTTGGACAGTTTTTGCACAAGGACTCCCCACAAACAAGCCTGGAAAGTGGATGCTTTGTCCTTCAGCTGGAAAAACCTATCAGTCTATGCCTTCCCCCCTCTGCCTCTGCTGTCCGAAGTACTACTAAAAATCAAACCGAACAAACCAAGGATGATTTTGATTGCTCCAGACTGGCCTCGCCAACACTGGTACCCCCTCCTGCACAGTGTGTCACGGTTATCTCCATGGCACCTACCTCAGACTCCTTCCCTGCTGTCTCAGCAGGAGAACCAGATTCTGCACCCTCAGCTTCTAACACTGAACCTTACAGCCTGGCTAATTACTTAATCTCTCCTTTACCATCCCTCAGCAAATCTGTGATGGATATCATTTTAGAGGCAAGGAGGCATAGTACTAGAAAATCTTATGCTGAAAAATGGAAAAGATTATGTGCCTGAAACCAGTCTCAAGGGATGAGCACAGCAGCACCCAATTTACCTCAGATTTTACAATACTTAACTGAGATGCTTCACAAGGGCCTGTCATTTTCCTCCATTAAAATCCACGCCTCAGCCATTTCAGCTCATTATAACACAGAACCTCCCCTCTTCTCTCATCCACTGCTCAAACAGTTCCTCAGAGGGGCCAAAAATTTGAGAACACTCAGAGCTCCAACCCCAGCTTGGGACCTTAACTTTGTCTTGGAGAAACTCACTCTACCTCCTTTCGAAGCCAGCTGCTACTGCAGACTTAAAATTTCTTTCTTGGAAAACAGCTTTCATTTTAGCAATCACTTCAGCTAGAAGGCTATCTGAATTACAGGCCCTTATGGCAGTGGAGACTTTCTTCATCTTTCATGCGGACAGGGTGTCCATCAGAACCAATCCATCCTTCATGGCCAAGGTGGTATCCAGTGTGGCTCTTAATCAGTCCATTCATTTGCCAAACCTTCTTTCCCAATCCACAGAATAAAGGGGAACGGATACTGCATTCCTTAGATGTGCGCAGACAACTTAGATTCTACTTGGACAGGACTAAACCTCAAAGGAAATCTGAACAACTGCTGGTGGCATTTGCTGGCATTTGCTGCAGGGGCATAGGGGAAGGCTATTTCAAAGCAAACCATTTCTAAATGGATAAGCCATTGCATTCATTTCTGCTGTAAGCACCATAGAAAACCTATTCCCCAAGGGGATCAGACCTCACTCTACCAGGGCTGCATCTACCTCTGCAGCCTTTCTCATTGATGTCCCTACCAGGGACATCCTAGAAACTACTACCTGGAGTTCTGTACATACTTTCACCAAGCATTATCATTTGCCAATTTTCTCTAAATCCAGAGCTGGCTTTGCCACTGTAGTCTTGCAGGACCTTTATAGCTGGTCCTAATGCTATCTAAATTCCTCCTCCCAACTATAGCTTTGGGAATCCACCCAAATGTATTGACTGCAACAGTGAAACATGAAGAACATAGTACAGTTGTTTACACTTACCATAAATGTAGATGTTGGAGTGTATTCACTGTTGCAGTCCTAGTTACCCTCCCTCCAGCCCCCTAACTTCTTTTGACTATACCTCAACTTTCCCTTACTATGCTTAAAAGCCTTTTTGGTGTATTTGCTTTTTTGTTGGTGGTATATTTTTGTACTTTTATATTCAATTGCTTCCCATTAGGGGGGCACCTGACATCTGGGGTAAGAAAAACTGATGTTATGGCATCTGCTGCATGTTTTATATCCCTGACGACCTGACGTCATGGAAGAAGGGACAGCAACCGACACAGGACCCAAGACTTTGCAGGCAGCCCTCAGTCGGCCTGGTTAACAATCAGATAACACAAATGTAATTACTGCAACAGTGAATACACTCGAACATCTACAATCATGGTAAGTGTACACAACTGTACTTTTTTTGCTTACCTGTTACGGTGGAGAATTTGTCATTTGAACCTTGCCTAAAAAGGCACTATGGGGCAGCAAGAGCCTTAGCCAGTATCCAGAATCCCAGGAGTGACAGGCGCAGGCCATCTCTGGCAAAGCATCGTGGTCTGTCAACCATGTCGTCTCAGGCAGATAGATACTGGATTCCCCTTAAATGACACCAGAAGCTTAGCCAATTGTTGAAGTCAATCATTTTATCTTTGTACTGCGGTATCATTCTGGGCGATGGCAGGATGCTACTCAGGGCTAGGGTCATACCTGCCTGTGCTACAAGATCAGAGAGCTCTTCCATGTCTCTTTTCATGTAGCCCAGGGAGGTACGTCTCAGGTCATTCACACCGTCATGTACAATGACAGAGTCATATTTGTACTTGTTATGGAGTGACCTGAGTGCATGGGTTATGTGGCTGATCCTGGCACCTGACAGGCAGCTGGCAGTAGCCTTCTCCTTGTTTAGCCTGGTGAGTGGGCCATCAGTGTGCCTGACTATAGAGTCACCTGTGACTAGTTTGTTGGGTACATTGTTTTGCCTTATGGGCTGTGGTTGAGTGGCACACTGAGTCTGTGGGCTATGAGGAATTTGGGTTGTGTTGGGGGGGTGGAGGTTGCTTGCGTTTCTGCTTTGGAGGTCTCTGTTGCTTGAGCAGATTGTTATTGAGAGCCTCCGCAAATGTTTTTGTGTTTCTATATGTGGATTTTGGTGGTGTAGGTTTAGTGGGACTATGTGATGAGTGTGGTGTGGTGCAAGTGTTTACCTTCTCCTCTTGACTGGCAAGTTCAGTCTTTGTTGGAGAGAGATTTACCTCCAGTTTGGCTAGATAAGTGCTTCTCTCACAGGTTGTCGTGTTGGGTGGTGGAAGGAGAGGGTGGTCTGTGCACATGAGGCAATTGCTACATTGCCCCAAGATGCCCGGACTCATCAGATAGACCAGAGAGAACACTGGGAGCTGACCCTTGGACATGTCTAAATAAAAACATATTTTCCTCTAGACAAGTGAGGAAAGTGAGTATAAGAGCTGTTTTTCTCTAAGCAAGTGAGGAAAGTAAGTACAAAAACTATTTTCCTCTAGGTAAAGAGGAAGGTTGAGTGCTGTAGTAATTTTTAGCTTATTTAGTGCTAACAACAAGTTCTGAACACGTGCTGAGCATGAATAAGCTAATTCAAGTGCTAAAACTAAGAATCTGTACCTTGATCTTGTGGTAGATAGGCTACCTAGTGCTTATCACTCCCACTGATAAGCTAGAATGCTTCCCTCCAACACATAAAGGCTTGGGGGGGGGGGGCTCAGAAGCTTACAAACAGTCCTGGATACAGCAAATCTGTATCTGGACTGGACTAGTTACAGGAAAGGTGGGAAACAAGCGCAAACACGGGCTTTGAAACCAGAAAGTTGAAAGAGATGGAAAAACGTCCCAAACGGCCAATAAATTACAATTTCTGGGCCAGAAACCACTCTTGTGGTGGATAGGCTACGTAGTGCTTACCACTCCCATTGGTAAGCGAGAAGGCTTCCCTTCCAACACAGAAAGGCTTGGGGGCTCAGAAGCTTACAAACAGTCCTGGATATAGCAAATCTGTATCTGGACTAGACTAGTTACAGGAAAGATGGGAAACTAGAGCAAACATGGGCTTTTAAACCAATAAGTTGAAAGAGATAGAAAAACTGCCAAACTGCCAAAAGGCTACAGTTTCTGGGCCAGAAACCACTCTTGTGGTAGATAGGCTACCTAGTGCTTACCACTCCCACTGATCAGCTAGAAGGCTTCCCTCCAACACAGAAAGGCTTTGGGGGCTGAGAAGCTCACAAACAGTCCTGGTTACAGCATATCTGTATCTGGACTAGACTAGTTACAAGAAAGGCATGAAGTAAGCTTAGAAAAACTTTGTTTTTTTTTGGAAAATGGAAAGAGAAAAAGGAGAAACAGAAGATAATTCAAAATTAAGGACCTAAGTGGCTTGCCCTTCACAAATGTTCTCTTTGTATTAGAGTGAGCTAGTGACACTAGACTGGAATAGAGCTGGGATAGAGTTGAACAGATGGGACTGGTAGGAGTGTCTGAAGTCAAAATATGATCTCACTGTACTCAGTTGAGTGAGCAAATGAGATAGACCCAGGTGGAATGTTCAAACACAAATTTACAGGAGGGGTGGGCAATTCCAAAGCCAAGATTAATACCAAAACAAGAACAGGGATGGCGGACGGCAAACTAATTGCAGAGACAGACAGAGACCACAGTATTCTATGAAACAATTAAATAGAAAAATAAATAACTACAGAGAGACACAGACACAATTTTCAATGAAGCAATTAAATAGACAGAAAAATGAAATGCAGTACAATCTTTAACACTGCAAGTTTGTACTTAACTCAGATAGTAATGCAGTTGATTGTAGGTATGTAGCAGAAGCCAAACAACTCAGGTATTCAGCAGTAATAATGTTATAATTTTGTCATATATTTTGCCTTAACTGCATAGCTACTTTTCATGCGTTTGTGCCTTTATAATTACAAAATATTGGCAGTTTATTTTTTTCCTTTTCAGAAAGGGCCATCACTGTGCCTTGCATCAGTATAACATAGTGGCCATCGAGGTGTTGCATCGGCAATGACGTCAGATATCTGTAAGGTGATTTCAGTGGCAAGAATAAAAAAACACAAGAATCTTTTTTTAAACTACAAGAACCTAAACCAGTTTCCTTTGGAATTGCTGAAAGATGAGGGATTGCAGTATTTGGAGAGACTCTTCATGAAAAGAAATTCATTGACTACTTTGGTAAGTGCCTTTTTGTAAAATAAAAGCATTAGACTGTGTAGTTTCTGCTTTTGTTTACCAGAAAACAATGTGGTGGTTGATAGGCATTCGGAGTTATGTTTTTTAAGTATCAACCCAAAGTAATTGTCAAAATTAACAATTTAGTGTCTGCTAGATGCAGTTTTAGGATATTATAAAATTAGATGATGTTCTTGTTTCACTGTTGCAGTCTTGACTTGTGGGATTTCTTGCTTTGAAAGCCCTTGGCCGGCTCAACTACCAGAGAAAAATCTCCCACCTCCATGGGCAGTGGAATTCCTGACCGACGTCCGTACAGTTGGGTATATAGGGAGCTAGCCGACATCTTGATCACAGTCTTTTCTTGCAGTCAGAGCCTGAAGCAGTATTTCAGTGTGTCAGTTAGTCTGCACGAGAGAGAAATCGTCTGGAAGCTAAGTACCCCATTGGGGAGGTTTTTTTTCTTGGCTTAATTCATGTCAGATAAGGTTAACAATTGTCTCTAAGCAAATTCCACACTAAGACTTCCATTCACTTTGTGTTACCTGTTTAGGCCCAGATCATGACATGCCTAACTGCCGTTTCTGTGCCCATTTTCTTCAGTCTTTCTTGCTGCGTGGTGCCTGAAGGAGAAGCATTTCGCAAGTGCCGGTCAGCCGACTCCTGAGATTTTCGTGTTCGAATTTCGGATCCGAAGTCTTCGATAAAGCTAAGTACCCCATTGGGGAAACTTTTTTCTTGCTCCAGACCGATGTCAGAAAAAGTAAATAATTGTATTTCTTGTGGAAAGCAAATATCTCATAAGGACTTTCATTCTTACTGTATTCCTTGCCTAGGCCCTGATCACAGTGTTTCTGGTTGTCGATTTTGTGCTAGATTTAACCAATGCACTATTAAGCATCGGTATGATTTTGCTTTAAACTATCTTGGATGCCGGTTTAATTACCCAGAAATGTCGTCGGATAGCCATCCGACTACCGGAGTTCACAAAAAATGCAAAGAAAAGGAGAGAGATAAACAACCCAGGCCCAAACCCGACAACGAAGCTTCTCCTAAGCCAGTCTCCGGTTCACCGGTTCTCAGTGAGGCGCTTTCGCAGCCCTTGACACCCGCTACATTAGAGTCGCAGGCTGCTACCGACTCTCACGTGGAGTTGGCCATGCCACTGGAAACTCAGGGTTTTGGAGCCTCGGATACTATTCCCTCAGATGGGTCCGGAGCCGCTGAGCAGGCACCGGCTTCTGAGGGTGTATTCAGACCTAAACATCTTTACATTAAACCAACTTCAGCTTCAAAGATGAAGACTAAAGCACCTTCTAAAGCAAAGAAACAAACTCAAGAGCCATGTGGACAAGCCTCTATGCCCAAAAAACAGATGCTCAGAATGGCCGAAGACTTGATTACCTTGATTAGAGGTTCCCATCCCCTCCTGATAAGAGGCCTAGGCAAGAGACTGACTATGAATCCTCAGATCAGGTTTCTATTTCTTCTGATTCCTCTTCTGATCAGGAATATTCTCTTCCCCCCTATGAGGATTCTGATGCTGAAGAATCTATACCTTCAGCTTCTCCTCCTGAGGACTATTCTTTTGGGGAAACCTTGCATACCATGAGGGAGCATTTCCACTGGGAGAGCCAAGATTTTTCAGAATCTAAGAAGAGGCTCAGGGATTTCCTTTTACTACCTCAACACAGGCCTCTAGCCACTCCACCTGTGTTAGACGTTGTAGATGATGTGTTTTCGGAGTCTAGTCTTACCCCTGACTCCTTACCACCAGCTCCTGTTAAGCCTGATAGATATTACAGGGTTCCTGACTCTCATAAATTCCTTTTTAAAAAACCTGCTGCAGACCCAGAAACTATTTCACAGGGTCCCAAAGGAGTTAAGGCTTCCACTTCAAAAAACCCTACCCCCTCTGACAGGGATTCTAGGGCACTGGATAGATGGGAAAAAAGGTTTAGACATCTGCTACCTTGGCTATAAGGGCCTTAAACTGTCAGTTTCATATGCTCAAATATCAGCAACATGTCATGGCATTGCTTAAACAGAAAATGTTGTTAAACTCTGAATGTGCAGAAAACAAGGAAATGCAAGATTTATTGCATGCAGCTGAACAAGTTGGAAAGCATACTTTGCAATGTGGTTTTGATTCTTTGGAGGCCTCCTGCAGGGCCTTAGTTACTGGTTCTGTAATTAGGAGGCATGCTTGGTTAAAGGAACAAAATCTGCCTGATCATGTCAAAGTTAAATTATTAGATGCACCTTTACAGTATGATACTTTGTTTGGTGTTAAGGCAGAAGAGGTGTTAAAGAAAATGGAGGACAAAGGTAAATCTATGCAAACTGTCAAAGATTTCTTGCAAGTACAACCACCTAGGTTTAGTAGACACTGGTCTACAAAGAATTGGTCCTTTCCTGTGTCAGACAGACCTCAAAGGGGCAGATCCAGATGCCCTAGAGGCAGATCCCAGGCGCAAGGTTCATGCAGGTCAAAGCAATGGGGTGCTTCTACCTCCAAAGTTGGAGAAGATAAATCACAGCCATACAGGAATCAGTCCCAATGACTTCCCCCTGCCTGCACCAAGCACTTTTCTTCTGGCAGCACCCTTAGGGGGAAAATTAGCACTTTTTTCTCAAAATTGGCACATTATAACCCAGGACAAGTGGGTTCTAAATATAGTGTCACAAGGCTACAAGTTCCATTTCCATACCCTGCCAAAGGCAAACGGCTGGCCAGATCTGCCAAAAAATCAATGGGCAGAGGCACAAAAATACAAGTCTCATCGCTCATGGACATGGGGGCTATTCAACAAATACCAGAACAAGAGCAAGGACAAGGATTTTACTCGACTGTTCTTGGTACCCAGAAAAGATAAGGCCTGGAGACCAATACTGGACCTATCTATTCTGAACACATTCCTGGATATACCAACATTCAAAATGTTGACTTTGCAGCAGCTTCTGCCCATGCTGGACAAAAACGCTTGGCTTGTGACTTTAGACCTAAAAGAGGCATACCTGCATGTCCCAATCAGATAATCATGCAGAAGATACCTCAGATTCAAGACTGGCTCAATGCATTGCCAATTCTCTGCACTGCCCTTTGGCTTATCCACTGTGCCCAGGGTCTTTATAAAGTGCTTGGCACCAGTAATTGCATTCTGCAGACAAAGAGGAATACAAATATATCCTTACTTGGACGACTGTCTAATTCAAGCAGAGAACAAGGACATTCTTCTACAGCATCTGGCATTTGTGAAAAGACTTCTAACATGCCTAGGGTACACAGTCAACGAAAAGAAATTAAAAACTAGTACCCTCTCAAGAGATAATATTCCTGGGTGCAAGCTTAAACACAACTGCCCAGATTGCTTATCTCACTCCAGACAAACAAAGGCAACTGGCTACCTATTTCAAAATGTTGGCAACAAAGGCCCAGTTGTCTGCAAGAAAAATCCTGCAGGCTTTGGGCTTCATGGCATCTTGCATCCTACTAATTCCATATGCAAGACTGCATATGAGGAAACTTCAATGGTACCTAAAAAGTGTTTGGACTCAACATTGCCACAGCCTGGAAACAATGATTACTCTCATTCCCTGCCTACAACAGGAGTTTCGATGGTGGGCGAAGGCCGGTCACCAGAACAAGGGACAGCCATTCACATTACCCCCAGCCAGGCAGACACTAACAACGGATGCATCAGATTATGCCTGGGGGGGCCCACATGGCAGGAAGATGCATTCAGGGCACATGGTCCTCAAACCAAATGCATCCACATATCAATCAAAAAGAGATGGTAGCTGTTCAAAATGCCCTGGCAGCCTTCAAGGACCTACTTTATCTGGGACAACTACTGATAAAGACAGACAACACCACGGTCATGTTGTATATAAACAAGCAGGGGATGCACATATTCTTACCCCCTTTGCAGACTAGCCATGACTTTGTGGGACATAGCATTGACTTACCAAGTACACCTGCAGGCACAATTCCTGCCAGGAAAGGAAAATACTCTGGCAGATGAACTAAGCAGAAACCTCATGGATCCCCTCGAGTGGCAGCTGGATCCACAAGTCTTCAGCATAATAACAAGGAATTAGGGATGCCCAGACATAGATCTATTTGCCTCCCCTTACAACTACCAACTAAAAAGATTCTGCACAAGGACTTATCACAAACATGGAATGTGGACGCCCTATCTTTCAGCTGGAAAAACCTATCAGTATATGCCTTTCCCCCACTGCCTCTCTTTCCCAAGATACTCCTGAAGGTCAGACAGGAGAAGCCAAAGATGATACTGATTGCCCCAGACTGGCCCTGCCAGTACTGGTATCCAATCCTAAGAAACTTGTCTCAATGCCCAGCTTGGACCTTACCACAAATACCTCATCTACTGTCTCAGCAAAACAATCAGATCCTGCACAGCCAACTCAGGACTTTAAACCTGGCAGCATGGCGGATAATGTAGTCATACAAAACATACCTCTCAGTAAAGCTGTAATGAACGTCATTTTGGAAGCCAGAAGGCCTAGTACTAGAAAATCTTATGCTGGAAAATGGAAGAGATTCTGTGCTTGGAACCAGGCACAAGAAACTGATTCAGCTGTACCAAATATTCCTCAGATTTTGCAATACTTAACTGAGATGCTGGACAAAGGCCTATCTTTTTCATCAATTAAAATTCATGCCTCTGCCATTTCGGCTCATTACAATACAGAGCCTCCAATCTTTTCTCATCCTTTATTAAAGCAGTACCTCAGAGGAGCCAAAAATCGAAGGCCTCCAAGGAGATCACCAATATCTGCATGGGACCTCAACTGTGTCTTGGAAAAACTCACCCTGCCTCCTTTTGAGCCAGCTGCTACTGCTGATATAAAGTTTTTATCTTGGAAAACAGCTCTGCTCCTAGCAATAACTTCTGCAAGACGAGTTTCAGAGCTACAGGCACTCATGGCTGTGGAAACTTTTTATCATTTTTTATCCAGACAGGGTCTCTCTGAGGACAAACCCTACGTTTATGCCTAAGGTGGTGTTCAGTGTGGCTCTTAACCAAACAATTCATCTGCCAACTTTTTATCCAAATCCACAGAACAAGGGGGAGAGAATTCTGCATTCTTTGACATACACAGACAGCTTAGATTCAACTTGGACAGAACTAAAGCTTTCAGGAAGACAGAGCAATTACTAGTGGCATATGTTGCAGGATCTCACGGAAAGGCTATTGTTTCAAAGTGGATAGGCCACTGCATTCATTTCTGCTATTTTCACCATGGCAAGCCAGTGCCCAAGGACATTAGGCCACATTCAACCAGAGCTGCAGTCACTTCAGCAGCCTTTCTCAGGGGAGTACCAACCAAAGACATTTTAGAGGCTGCTACTTGGAGTTCAGTGCACACTCTACTCTAAATCCAGGGCAGGCTTTGCCACTGCAGTTCTGCAAAGCCTCATAGCTGCTCCTAATACTGTTTAGCTCCAGCCTCTCAACCATAGCTTTGGGACTCTACCCAAATGTAATGACTGCAACAGTGAAACACGAAGAACATAGTACAGTTGTGTACACTTACCATAATTGTAGATGTTCGAGTGTATTCACTGTTGCAGTCCAGGTTACCCACCCACCATCCCCCCACCATCCCCCTTTCTTTTGATGGAACCTATCTTTCCTTCTCTGATTTATACAACCTATGTGGTGTATTTGCTTGTAGATGAAGGTAAAGTTTATATTGGTGCATGTATTTTTATATATATATATATATACATTTTGGCTACCTTTTTAGGGGGCACCTGACATCTGGGGCAAGAAAAACTGAAGAAAATGGTGTTGGCTGCTTTTTTTATACCCCTGACGACCTGACGTCAGGGAAGGGGCGATAGCAGCCGATGCAGGACCCAGGACTTTGGAATTCAGGCCAACTGAGGGCAACCTGCCAGCAGGATTACCCAAATGTAATGACTGCAACAGTGAATACACTCGAACATCTACATTTATGGTAAGTGTACACAACTGTACTTTCCTTCTAGTCAAAACAGACAACACCACAGTCATGTGGTACATAAACAAGTATGGGGGCTCTCATTCCAACCGTCTATGTCACTTTACAGTGCAGGTTTGGGAGACCTCATCTCTTGGCACAATCCCTTCCAGGTGCTCAAAATACAGCAGCAGATCACCTCAGTAGAAATGTAATGTATTCTATGCATGGAAACTGCATCAGGAAACATTTCTCAGCATAGTCAAGAAGGAAAATGCTCATCTGAAAAGATTCTGCTCCAGGAGCAAACTACTGTCAGCCTGGAAGACGGATGCATTTTTCTTTCCTTTGGATTTACCTTTTAATTTATGCATTGCCCCCTTGCCTGTACTTCCTCGGGTGCTTCTACAAATATGGGAGGAGGGGCCAAGGGTAATACTGATAGCCCCAGGCTGGCCCAGGCAAGATTGGTATCCTCTACTACTCAAGCTAACCAACGAGAACCCACGGCAGTTATCTCAGAGGGTGATCTTCATGACTCAGGACAAGGGAAGGATTGTACACCCCAGCCTGCAAACACTCAAACTCTCAGCGTGGATTACCCCAGAGCATCCAGGACTGAGTCTGCCTAAGCCAGCAAGTTCATGACATTCTAAAGGAGGCCAGAAGGTCTATTAGTAGGAAATCTTACTCTGGCTAAATGGAGAAGATTTTCTAAGTGGTGTTAACAACAGGGCCACAATCCTGCTTTAGCCAAGATCTCCATCACCCTAGATTATCTGGCTAGTCTGGTTGACAAGAGTCTGTCCTATTTTTCTGTCAAAATTCATGCCGCTGCCATTTCAGCCCACATCCCTGTTCTTCCTCCTTTATTTTCACCCCCCCCCCGGCTAAGGCAATTCCTTAGGGAGGTGACCCACATCAGACCTCCCAGGAGGCAACCCACCCCTCCGTGGAACCTCAGTTGCGATCAGGAAAAATTGACTCCACTTCCTTTCAAACCAGCGGCTTCTGCTAACTTAAAGTTTCTTATTTGGAAAACTGCTTTTTTGCTAGTTATCACCTCTGCTAGGAGAGTCTCTGAACTGCAGGCTCTCATGGGCAGGAACCATTCCTCATCTTCCTTCCAAATAGAGTCTCCCTCAGGGCTAACCCTTCCTTTATTTCCAAGGTGGTCACTGACACATCCTTGAGTCAAACCATACACCTGCCCACCTTCTTTCCCAATCCTCAGAACCAAGGGGAAAAATCCTACATTCCTTGGGTGTGCATAGGCATCTCCATTACTTTCTTAACAGAACTAAAACCTTGAGAAAATCAGACCTACTCTTTGTGGCCTTTGCCACCAGTTCTGTATGGAAACCAGTTTCCAAACAGGCTATTTCCAAATGGATCTCACTGTATTTCATTTTGTTTCAGTCATCATGGCAAGAAGCCATCTGAGGCTTCTAGAGCTACTGTTACTTCTACTGCCTTTCTAAAAGGAGTACTTATCAAGGACATCCTGGAAGCTGCTACCTGGTCTTCTGTCCATACCTTCACAAAACACTAACACTTGTCAGCCATTTCCAGGTCCAGGACAGGATTTGCCACTGCCTTTCTGCATGGCATCCTCTCCTCTCCCTTAATCTTCCTTCCACTCTCCCTTCAGCTTTGGGAATCATCCCACAAGTCAGGACTGCAACAGTGAAACACAAAGAACATAGTACAGTTGTGTACACTTACCATAAATGTAGATGTTGTAGATGTTCAAGTGTATTCACTGTTGCAGTCTTCTTTCCCTTCCCTCTTAGCCTACATGGTAGTCTGGTTCAAACTTCTTCTCAAGCCAAGGGGAACACCTGTTTTCTTTTTTCCCCTTCTCTTGCTTAGGTTCTGTGTCTTAGGTCTTTTGCGATAGGACCCGTCTTGGGGACTCCTACCTTCAAGGGGGCAAGATAAAACTGATATCATGATGTTGGCTGTCTCCCTATTTACCCAAGCATACTGAGATTGGTCAGGATGTCCACCAGCCCATGGAGTAGGGAGATTCTGTAGTAGTCGGGCCGGCCAAGGGCTTTCACTGCAGGAAATCCCACACGTCAGGACTGCAAAAGTGAATGCATTAAAACATCTACATTTATGGTAAGTGTACACAACTGTACTTTCCTGGGCTCTTAAGAGAGAGCAAACTTAAGAGTTAAACTACTGATATGGTGCCTACCTTATGGTGCAACTCCCTTGAATAATTGCAGCTTTTAAAGTATACAGTCACACATTTGGTATATACCATGGCACTTTGTGGAATATTACAGCATTTATCTGACTAGAATAGGTGAGCAGTTTCTTAATAAAAAAAACTTTGTAAACTTTAAGTACCCATCTACATAATTTTACTGATTTCCTCTCACTGACATCACTCAAGGGCTTGAGTGGGGCTTTGTCCTTAGACTTTAAAGCTGTACACGCACTGTAGTGCACCTGTTGAAGTCTGTGGATGCAGCCACATATTGCTCTTGGTGATGTCAGTAGAAGGACTAAGTTCAGTGAATTTTTCAGTGACATCATAGAGGGAAAAATAAAAAAATTACCAAAGTATTTAAGGACATAGTTTAAAATAGGCAAGGATAGCAAGTAAGTGCATCTCGGTACTGGAGGGCATCACATGCTGTGCACTTTAAATTTGTATCCAACTTGAGTCCCTGTTCACATATAATTCTTAAGTGACGTTTATTCTTTTAGAAAGTTAATACCTAGATTTACAATTTAACAGTACTCTGAAATGTTCATTGCCTGTATTTTTACCCTGACAATGTGACCTTAATGTATGACCCCCCCCCCCCCCGCAGCTTATGACCTCCATCTAGCCTTCTCTCAAAAATATTTTGGCCTGGGATAACTTTTAAATGTGGCTTGGGCTAATTTTAGTTGGAGGCATCATTGTTTCTTGTTAATCTTTTTTTTCTTGTTGCTGTGCCTGACATTTGGAATCTACATTAATTAATTTTTTTTTTTTTTATTCCTCCCAGGACTTACCCAGTGGTGCCCCTACCTTCATCCATTCAGCCTATTCAATCTGTGGAGATGGGGGACAAGTAACTCATGTCTAGGCAAGAACCTATGACTTATGCGTTTCTACTGAGAATCTCAACTAGTGCATCAGCCCAGAGGATAGAGTATATTGATAGGGAGCTGGCCAACTTCTTCACTATACAAGCCCAAGACAACACCATAGAAGTTGTCCCACACACTAAATTACTAGTATTATAGATATAAACCTTAACTTTGATCTACACGTAAACTATAACATCAAAAAAAAAAAACACACACCAAAAGCTTGGTGTGCTCTACAGGCACCAACACTTTCTTAGCCTCTCTCTTAGACAAACCCTTGCAAGGACCTTTTTATTACCCTCTCTCTTCACTAGACAAACCCTTGCAAGGACCTTTTTATTACCCTCTCTCTTCACTAATATCCAAAGTTCTACAAAATCCAAACTTGATATGTGTTATACCAGAATAGCCAAATTTGCCACCAAGGCCAAATTCTCATCCCACCACTGTAAGTCACTGAAACAGTTAGGGTGGCTGGAACTCCCCCACCATCTCTTATTCACCCAACTAACTACAGTGCACAAAATGATCTACAGACCCACAGACTGTCCTGCTCTCTCAACTCTGCTTGCCAAATACCATCCTGGCAGGCATCTAAGATCTGAAAATCATCTACTTCTAAAAGTAGATAAGCCCACCTTACCTGCTGGTCAACTCCTCTATTCCCTCACTGTCACCGGACTATGGAACTCACTTCCACCTTCTATAAGAAACACAGGCAGCACCACCTTGTTCAAACAAATACTAAAAAGTCATCTCAATGCTTCCTGGCTATGTTCCTGCTCTATAACCTAACCTCTTCTCTCTCCTTATATGATTACTAAACTCCTCTGTCTTTTGCCACTAGTGACTGATGATACTTTCTTCATATTTATTTTTTATTTTTATCTTCACTTGTTGATACTGGTACAATAATACTGATTAATATATCTCTGTTTATACCTCTCTGATTGAATTAATTGAATTCTGCTTTGATGTATATTTTCTGTATATATTACTATAATCAAACTGGATTCCTGCTTTTATGTATATATTCTGTATGTGTTACTATATTTACTACCTGTAACACTATTTCTACTAATGCACCAATTAAGGTTTATATTTTTTCTTTGTCTATGTTCTTGTTGGAGCTTTTCTCCCTGGGCCTCCACTGAAAAGGGGCTCTTTTAGGCCCAGTGGACTTTCCTGGTAAACAAATGCATTAAATAAATAAAATAATTTGCTAGTCCTGTGGGGTGGCCTACCCCCTCATTCACAAACAAACAGCCCACCGTATCTGTTTTGAGTTTTGGTGCTTGCTGCCTTCTGAGAGGATGCTTTCCTCCACACACTGAATTTCTCTATCAGTATCAGTGTGAGTGCAGTTGGCTTCATGTGCTTGCTAAGCCAGTACTCCATGTGGAGTTTCTAGGTGTCATTCATGGGATGAGCCAGAATCTCCACCCAGGATGGGTGAGCCAGCAACAGCTGGTCACTCCCATCCCCCAACCAACTTCTCCAGGTTCCTGATCTATTTTTCAAACTTTGGTTGCCTGCAGCATAGTGAGGGCTTTATTTCCATATGCCACAGAACTGGCTAGGATCTGCATCAATTATTGACTTTTTTATTTTTGTCTTCCTCCTTACCTTATTATTACGAGGAACAATTCTGCTTAATGGTATCCCCTGTAAGGCAATGCAGACTTGCAGGTATGTTCTAGTACTTCCTATAGAGATTGAGTTATCCTGGCTAGGTATTTATTGCTTTCAAATGTGTTTTAGTGTTTTGACTGCTTATTGCCAATCTAGTATGATGTGCTCTTGCAGTAATTAAATAGCTGCTGGCTGTGATGGCTGTTCAGTTGTCACTAAATTGTTAAAATAGATAATCTGCAGTGCAGTAATTTTAGCTACTTGTTACACAGCAATTGTCTGTTTGCTTCGTTGTTGCTAATTCATTTTGCTGCTACTGTGTTTTATGAGTTCTTAGGTTTATAGGTTCTTAGTAAGCTTACAACCAAGGAATCAATTGAGAAGCTCAGCCACATCAACCAGTAACTGGTGGGATAATAATAACGTTCCCCATTAAGCAGATTTTCCCATCCTATCCCAAGTGAAAATTTTGTGGATTTTTTTTTTTTTTACATTTTATCTTTTATATAATTTTATCATTACTTACCCATTTTCAGTTTCTTGTGAAGTGCAGTGGGTAAAAGCACTATAATGAACCTGATGTTGAAGTTGGCATGACTGTTTCTCCTTATGTTCTGTTTGTTTGGCCAGCCCTTTGATGCTTCTGCTGTTTTTGAGTTGACATTGCCACAGAAATATGTCAAAGTCCTGTAACAAAAAAACAAACTTACATAGGTTGTGGCATGGGAAGATATGTGTTCAAATTTTTTTTTTTTTGTAGAGTTACACTTCAGGAAACTGGTTTTGTGTGTGTGTGTGTAATATACATATATACACACACATACACATATATATCCACATAAACCTCACAGCCATTCCCAAATAGAATTGCTTGTTTCTGTGAGCTGTTCTGAAGGAATCAGTGAACCATTTGCCTTTTGCTGTAACAGTTATTATATTATGCCTTAGAAGGCAAAATGGAAGAAAGTACAGGCCCCATACCATGACAGTGTTTGGTTTTGAATAAACCTAAAAGCCTGCACTCATAGCCACTACTTTAATAATATGAAAGGCAGAAGTTCTAAAGCTAGCACTTAATGTAAATTTAGGATTACAAAAAATGCTTGTCCCATTTCCATTTCTAAGTTAAAATGTAAGAGTTTGTAGAGGCAGAGCCAAATTTTGTTCACTATGTGAATGGGTTCAAGCTCCCAGCTAATTAGTGAGGTATTGTGAAAAATAGCATCAATAATCGTATGGTAAGTTTAAAATTCAGTGCCCAGTCTGGTTGTGAGCCTCATTTTCAATGTATTTTACCAGAGATAAAATAGTTGCCATCTTGTAATAGTAGTAAAAGGTCCCTTGGATTGAAAGGCCCAATATGTGAACTGCAACAATAGGATGACCAAAATATGTGCATGTAGTTTGGAGATAACCACTTTTCATAAGAAACAGCCTGAGGACCAACTTCTTTCAGTAGGAAATATGTTGAGAGACTGTAATAAATGAGACAAAGTATTCATTCTGTGAACATTCACTTGTCAAGCAGCAAAAGCAAATGATTGGCCTTTTTGTCTTAATTAGAATCAAGTTATCCTTTGAAGAGGTCACACGCATTATTTTGTTTATTTATTTACTTATATATTTTTTATTATCGTCTAATAATTGGGACTGAGGAAAACATCCAAGTCCTTTTGACCATTGGGGGGACCTATCCATTTCCTAGATGTGAGAATACTTCAAGATAACACAGAATCAAGAAGAGAACACTTGATCTATCCTCATTTAATTTGTAATTGGTAAATTTACTGCAAGTCCCAGTGATCTGCAAGACAGAGGCAAGAAAAGATAAATGGAAAACTTAGGGTAATTACAATAACTTTTGCATGTGTTAGAAGCCCTGTCTTACCCCATAGTTAATAGGGAAAGGCATTGAGTACCCACCACTGGTTCTAATTTTGATGCTGAGGCGAGGGTATAATTATTTAATCCAATTTATAAAGCCTTGAGGAGAAACCCATAACTTCAAGTTTAAAGAACAAGAAATTTTAGCTAACTAACTTGGACAAATGTTTTCTTTATATAAAGGAATGCAGATACTAAAGGATCATGGCAATTTTATATATATATATATATATATATATATATATATATATATATATATTGAGAGTATATAGAGAGTTGTACTAACTTGATCAGAAGGATTACAACAGTTGACAAAACGAGTCTATTATAGACTTAAGAGACCACCTCCAGATTATTTCTACGTGGTAAGGCCACTATTTTGGCAATAATTTTGTTTTTTTTAATGAATAATGAAATAAGATTACAAGATAAAGACAGAGATCTGTTTGCCAGGTTATTCTGATATAGGTTTCCAGAAACAAAGTGCGACAAGAGTGAATGTGTGATGAATACAGAAAAGAATTGTAGCACTTAAAATAACTTTATGATGTGATGATCTGCCCATAAGTATACATTTACGGACTACCGAGATGTGGTTGGATGATAACTTTGGCCCTTATTTGGCCTCTGCCATTCCATCTGGATTATTTGTATTGCAGTGCCCTAGGAGGGGGTAGGATTGAGGATGGGCTGGCTGTTTGTGGAGGTCCTGAGCTGTGGCTGTAGGAGACAATTTTTTTTTGAATATATTTTAGTTGCAGGAGCAAATTTTAAGTTGTTCCTCTTTTACCATCTACCCAGTTATGTGGGGACATTCCTAAAGGAGTTTTCAGACTTCCTCCTTGACTAAACTGGTCATGAATGCATAATTATGCTTGGTGACCTTAACCTCCAGTTTGATTATGAGCCAGTGGCTGTCATTCAAGAATTTAGTTGTGTAATAAAAGGATTTGTTCCATTACAACCATAAACACAAACCAGGAACACAATAGAGGCAGATGAATAGTCTTCAAAGGAACCACAGCTTGTATCAGACACAAACAAACTTTATTGTTAAACACTTTCATTCAAAAGAACTTCATCAGAACATTGCATTATAGAAATATACTCTCTTAAATACCCCTCAACTCATGTCACATGCATAAAAACAACCAATAATGACTAAAATACATTAATATGCAACCATTTAAAAAACTTATACATTATATTAAATATAATTGTATAAAACTAACTCTTACCATAAAATGTTAACGTTCGTAGTAAACTAATAGAGCAGGAATCATTTAAACCTTGCCAGTTGCATGCATTTAGTAACAATTGCCATTTTAATTCAGTTTTATCTAGATGTTCGTCAATGACCCACCCCTGGGCATCTTTTTAACCTGTTCAGTTATTAAAAAATTAAAAGTATGTCTGTCATATTTCTCAATATGTTTGTCTGTAAAGAGTATTATTAATTTTTTTTTGTTTTTAATATCTAAAAGATGTTCATATACTCGTCTTTTAAACTGTCTGCTGGTCTTTCCAACATAAAATGCATTGCACTGAGCCAAATATACAACATTTGTAGTGTTACAAGTAAAATTGTCTTTTATAAAATTTATCACTGGTGTTCACACAGTGGCACGAATAATTACCACATCTTTTAGTGCCCATGCTCTGCCTATTGTTGACATCACTATTTTTCCTTTCCAAACAAGTTTTTAAACATTTCCCTTTTTATATACTATCACAGGCTTTTCACCAACTTTGTCAATAAAATCAACATCCTTAAAAAAATCTTCCCAATTTTTACATAAACATTCAACTGTACAGTGACTGTGTAAGGAAAAACTAGTGATAAAACTATTTTTGTAAGATGCCACCTGACCAACGGGTGTTGCATCATATTCTATATTAGATTCACTAATTCCTCTTAAAATAGGTGTATATACTCCACTTTTTCTTTTAGCAACAGCTTCATTCAGTAACAGGTTATTTATGCAATGCATAGGCTGTGTCACACATTTACTTGGCCTTCCTTTTGGACGTGAATTGATGTGGAGCCAGTCTGTTGGTCTGACCATTTCTTGCTTTGCTTTGATCATGAACTCCTGCATTGTAGTCTTCTCCTCAGTCTTGAACTGAAGTTAATTCACTATACTAACCATACTTCTACAGAAAAGTTTCATCCATAATCCTTCAGTTTCTTCCAGGGTACGGTGTTAAGTCTCATGATGCATGGATTGGGGATAGCAGTAGGTCCCCCTGACCTCTTCCACTAAGTCATGTTTAGTCTGCTCCTTTTCAGAGTTGTGAACTTTGGTTTGATAATGACCTTTGTCTGCTGTGAAGGAAGGGAGACCTGTTGGAGCTTCGGAGACATTGGGGTGGGTATGTGGAGTAAGAGGCTTGATTTGATGAAGGATTATGCCATTTACTATGCAGAGATCACTTGAAAAAAAGTCATCCTTTCTATCTTGGGAAATCGTGGTGGCAGCTAATTGACTAACCAGACTCCTTTTTTTGTGGGGGGTAGGGGGTGTGCAGTCCAGCCTGCCTTACCACTTGAAGAGCATTATCTCTTCTGAATGTGAGTCTGTTGATTTTTCTTTCTGAAAAGGTTGTTGTCATCAGATCTGCTCTTTCTTCTTGATCCCATGAGCCCTGCTTTAACCCTAGCATGTCCTTCTTGAATTCCTTGGATGACATTTAGTACTCCTAATTACAATGAGATGGTCATCATTAGTTCACTGTGGCAGCAGCCTAAGCTGTATTGGGTTACATGCTAAGGATAAGACCACTGGTCAGTATTCAAAGCTGTCGCTCACCTTTTCGCCCTAACCACCGTGAGGCTTGTGGACAGCTACATATAATCGGTGATTCTGTTGCCAAAGCTTCAGAACTTTCTTAACGCTGAAGTGCATTCTCTCGGCTGGCTTCTTAGAGCTGACTGTCAGCTAGCGCTCCTTCACAGCTGGACAAATAAGTACTCTTCTGGTGAAAACCTTCCACTTTATCAATATTTTCACATAAAGCTGTGTATTTTCTGAAACATATATTTATTTATGCTAAGAAATTTGTTTTTATGGAATATCACTTTATATTTTCTATCAGAAGGTGTTTTTTCTTCTTGAAAATTTTCTGTGAAAAAGTGTGTGTGTGTGTGTGTGTGTGTGTGTGTGTGTGTGTGTGTGTGTGTGTGCGCGTGCGCGTGTGTGTGGTTTTATATCTATTGTTTTGTAGAATTGTATTTCTGAGGGCTAGACTTGTTAGTTTTGGGGATTATCACTGTATTTTGTTTAATCTAAAAACTGAATCTTGTGGCAGAAGATTCGCTACCTCACCAAAGCTCCACTTCCTGCTCTTTTTCTGGCTAACTATGGAACAGTTGTCTGACTCTTTGGTTCTTCCTTCCTTCCCCTAGCCACAAGATTAACATTGCTAAGGAGTATTTAAATGTCAGGCCGGTTTTCTCACTGCCTCTGCCATTGATGGGTGACTCTACTCTTGCCAGACCTGGTTCCTCAGACTGACTGCTCATCATTGTCTCTTGATCTCACTGGGGTAGCTCCTCTGGAAACTGGGAGTTAGGCCTGTCTATTGACTCTTGGATTGTCCTCTCTGGGCAAGGGAATACCATTCTTGTTAGTTTTTGGTAAGGGAGTGGAAGAAATTGTACTGCAGAGCTGGGCTAGGAAGCCTGAATCCTGGATAAGTGCCCCTGCTGTGTCCCTTAGGAAAAGAAAACAAAAAGTTAAGCATATAGCTTCTCCATTTCTCTGTCAGGACAGATAAGACAAGGTGGGCTTTGCCAAAGGTTTATTCCAAGATTTTGATTTTTTTTTATATCCTCTTTCTCTACCGAGTTCTAAATGAACACAAGTTCCCTGTGTACTGATGCTGATACCCAGCCAGATGAGCAGGAATTGGAGGGGAGTGTTTTTCTTAATAAATTCTCCTCAAGCTGAAGATTCTGATTCTGAAGAAAGTGTTTCTTCCTTGTTCCATCCAAAAGAGTTATATTTTTCTAAAACTTTAACTGAAATGAAAGAATTATTTCAGTGGGAAGAGAATGAAATCCCAGCCTCCCAACAAACGTATGTGGCTTGCAACTGCCTTTTCCTTAGCCTGTAGCCCTTCCTTTTGGTTTATCGACATTAGGGGATGCTTTCTTAACAGCCTGTAGTATGCCTGCCAGTCAGCCTTTTGGCCCTAAAAAGTCTGATAGGTTATACAGAGTGCCTCAGACGTATTAATATGTATTTTCTAACCCCAAGCTAGATCCTGCAATTATTCCTTATCAAAACCATGTACTGCCAAACATATTGTGATTGCCAACCCAATTCCTTCTGACAAAGGTGAGAAAGCTGTCAATAGTTTTAGAAAGTTTATTCTTCTGCTAACTTTCAGAAGGTTAAAACTCCTAGTCTTGTATGTTACAATTGTTAGAGAAGATGAAGAAGGTTAAGTTAACATTCCCTCTTCAGAGGTGTAAAGTCTTTAATAGTTTCTGCTTTAGTTTCTGGTTTTCAAGTAACCAAACATACTCTCTGAAGTTGTTCATTTGATCTTCAACTTGCTGGTTTCGGATCTGTCCTCTGATCCGACTCAGTCGAATACTCCAGCCTTGGAACTGAATGCTGAGCTCCTCCTCTCCTACCCATAATGACGAACCTTCCCTCCATTCCTCAGATCTTGTTTGCTACTTGCTTGAAGAGTTGCAGGGCCCATTGCTAAGCTCCCTCCAGGGTATCTAAGTGTTTTTTTTTACGGTGCTGTAAGTTTATTTGTTTTGAATATTTTCTCTCCTTTTCCTGTCCCTTACTTTTCCTACCTGTAAAAAAATATATATTTTTTGCAATTAGCTGGTAGATTAGAGGGCTGGAGGAATAGGTATTTTTATTTCTCTTCTTCCTTCTCCCTTTTTCCTCTCTCATTTCTTCCTGCCATGGCTGATTCTCAGCCAGCAGGCATTAGAAAATGCACAGAGTGCAGGCATAAGCTGCCTCTCTCTGATGGCCATACTCTGTTTGTAATCTTCTTAGGGGCGTCCCATCTAAATACCTATTGATCTTTCTGTGCGGGCTTTAACCAGCACATGCTGATAGACAGGAGAAATAAATTAATCTTCAGGGGGTCTTATCCCCCCCCCCCCACTATGGAATCCACTTCAGGGGCTCAAACCCCCACCGAAAAAGTGACTGAAAAGGGTAAAGATCAGGACAAGCGGAAATGATCTCCCAACAAAGTCTCTGCCCCCACGGGGGAACCTCCTGTGAAAGCCCACCTGTCTGCCTCAGCATCTCCTCAGCTCTGATCCCCTCGTTTCTCCCTGGAGGAGGCGGGTCCCTCACCCAAGTCTCTATTCTGTTGTTGCCCAGGCATCACTCCAGGCTGGGGTTGACAGCCTCTTCTGCTAGGTCCTCCGGTAGCGTTTTAGAGTTTGAGGTGGACAGGCTCATAAGGACATTTCTGAGGGTGCAGATTCAGATGGGAGTTTTACCTGCTCCGGCTCCCCATGGAGCCAGAAGCACTCAACCAGTTTTCATGCCTATATCTCCTTCTTCGATCCACCCATCGGCATCAGAGCCCTTGGGTCTGAGGATCCTGAGTTTCGAGAAATCGTCACCAGCAGGTACCTGTACCTCAATGCCGACGGTTACCCTGAGCAGTTTGTTTCCTTGTCTTCAGGCCCGATTGACTCTCGGAACTGTAGCTTTGGAGTTGGGTCTGAGACGTTGGCATCATCGGCCTGTTTTTCTGAGCTGTCCATTCCCTTCAGAGCTTTGGCTTTCAGTAGTTCAGCTCCGACTCCACCTTCGGTGCTGAGTGCGGTGAGAGTCCGCTGGACTTCGACGCTGAGGGAGCCGGCCTTGCCTGAGTTGCCCTCAGAGTCTCATTCGCCCTCGGCATACGAAATAGTAGAGAGGGATGTTCATTGTGTTTTACTGCTGCAGTCATCACCTGTGGGTTATCCCTGCTGTGGTAGCCCTCGGTCGGCCGAATACCAGAGTCAGTGTTTTTGTGCGCCGGCTGCCGTCGCCTGTAGTCTGACATCAGGTTATCAGTGCTATAAAGCAAGGCAGCCGACATTATTACATCAGTCTTTCTTGCCGTGGAGCCCGTAGCAGAAGTAGTTCATACGAGTGCCGGTCGGTTGCTACCAGAAGTTGATTTTCAGTAGAAAACGTCTAAAGCTAAGTATCCTGTTGGGGACTCTCTTTTCTTGCTCTAAATGATGTCTGAAAAAGTTAACACTTGTCTCGCCTGTGGAAAGCAGATCCCACACCGAGACTTTCATTCTTACTGCATCATTTGTTTAGGGCCAGACCACAATGTCCCTCATCGCCGGTTCTCTACCCTCTTTAATGTGAGAACTATTCGCCGTAGAGCTATTTTTGTAGACAATTATTTTTGTGTTCCATCTTCGAATTCCGATATGGCATCCATCAGCCAACAATACGTCAATATTCCAAAAAAACATAGAGATAAAGATAGAGGCAGGCCACACGTGGCTAAGCCTTCCGACGATGCTACCGCTAAGCAAGTCGTCAGTTCTCCGGAATTCACTGAGGCGCTTTCACAGCCCCTGATGCCCGACTCGCTTTCTATGCAGGCCTCTGATGAGACCCTTTTGGAGTCCAGTATCCCACAGAAATCCACTTCATCTTCCGAGCCTTTGGCTGTCTCTGCCTCGGTTGGGTCTGGAGCCGTGATGCAGGCACTGGCTTCCGAAGAGGCCTTTCGCACTACTATTTCTAGAGAAAAAACTACCTCTTCGCATCCAACTACTGCTTCTCAAATTCTGATGGATTCTGTCAGGCCTAGAAGCCAGGCCACTCATAGGAAATCTGCTTCTAGCCACCATCTTGCTACTGCTCCCCACCCCAAGCTCAGATGCTTAAAATGGCGGAGGATCTCATCTCCCTGATTTGAGCTACTCAGGCCCCCACTCCAAAAAGGAAAAGGCATCCTTCTCCAGAAATTATGACAGACCAAGAGTCTGAGGAATCAGATTATTCTGCTTTTGAAGAGAAATAAAATCCCTTAACTGTTTATGAGGATTCAGATGCAGAGGAATCTATCCCTTCTGCCTCCCCTCTAGAGGACCTCTCCTTTGGGGAAACCCTTCACTCCCTCAGGGAACATTTTCAATGGGAATCTCAAGACTTCCCACAGTCAAAGAAATGAGTTTCTGGACCTGCCCCAGCACAGCCCCCTGGCCATCCCACCTATTTTGGAAGTGATGGATGATGTTTTCCATGAATCTAGCTTAGCCTCTGATGCCCTGCCTCCTGCTGCAACTAAACCTGACAGGTACTACAGAGTACCAGATTCTCACAAATACATGTACAGGAATCCTGCTGCAGACCCTGAGGTCATTACACAGGGACCCAAAGGAGCTAAGACTAGTTCTGCCAAGAATCCTCTTCCTTCTGACAAAGACTCCAGACCTCTGGACACATGGGGTAAGAAAGTATACACTTCTGCTACCTTAGTTATCAGAGTACTCGGTTGTCATTTCCATATGTTAAAATATCAACAACACACTTTGGAACAATTAAAACAGAAGATTGCTACCTCTCCTGATAGTGTCAACTCAAAAGATCTGGCAGAATTACTATACTCTGCTTGCCAAGTGGCCAAACACTCATTACAATGTGGATATGACGCCCTAGAAGCCTCTAGTAGGGTAGCAGTGACAGGATCTGTTATTAGAAGCCATGCATGGCTGAAGGAACAATCTCTCCCTGATCATGTCAAGTCTAAACTTATTGATGCACCCCTAGATAAGGAACGCCTGTATGGGGAAAAAGCAGAAGAGGTGCTTAAAAAGATGGAAGACAAAGCAAACTCTATGCAAACAGTAAAAGATTTCTTTCAAGTTCAACCTCCCAGATTCAGCAGGAACTTTCCCTCTAAGCACTGGGCCTTCCCTGCAACTAGCAGACGGGGCCAAGGTAAGCCCCACAGGGATAGGCCATCCAGGCCCCTATCCCCGGTCCAGCAATGAAGCAAACAGTGGACCACTTCTGTCTCTAAGGCAGGGAGTTCTAAGCCAAGCTTCTATGGCAAGCACTTACAATGACTCTCCCTCCCTCCCTCCCACCCTCCTTTCACTCATCAAAAACTAGGAGGAAGGCTCACCCTCTTCAAGGACAATTGGGTCTCTAGAACCAAGGACCAATGGGTCTTAAAAATAATTTCTCAGGTATACAGATTCTCCTTCAGCAAACTCCCTATTCCAAAAGGGTACCCAGACCTCCCCCCAAACCAGTGGGCAGAGGCATTGAAACAGGTCCAAACTCTTAATATCCCAGGGGGCAGTAGAACTTGTCCCTCCAGATCAAACAGGCTAAGGTTTTTTCTCCAGACTATTCCTTGTTCCCAGAAATGAGGGCACTTTGGTGCCCCATCCTGGATCTATCCAAACTGAACACCTCCTTGGTGGCCCCAGATTCAAAATGCTGAGCCTGCAGAAGCTCCTGCCTATGCTCACACAAAATGCCTGGCTTGTGACACTAAACCTAAAAGATGCCTACCTCCACATCCCCATCAGGGAATCATGCAGAAAATTATTGCGCTTCAGAGCAGGCTGTCAACAGTTTCAGTTCTCTGCACTGCCCTTTGGCTTATCCACTGCTCCCAGAATATTCACCAAATGCTTGGCCCCGGCTATAGAGTCTGCAGACAGAGAAATATAGAGATTTACCCTTACCTGTACAACTGCCTCATTCAGGCAGACTGCAAAGAAATGTTGCTGCAGGACCTTCTCTTTGTCAAATCACTCCTAACTTCCCTAGGGTTCACAATCAACGAGAAAAAATCAAAGCAAAACCCCACCAAAAAAATAGATTTCCGGTTCCTGCCTGTCTACTTCACCCAGCTGGCTTCAAGAAGTCGCCTCACTGCGAGGAAGTTCCTGCAAGCCCTGGGACACATGGCATCTTGCATCCTTCTCATCCCTCTCGCCAGGCTTCACATGAGAAAACTTCAGTGGTACTTAAAGAGCCTTTGGTGTCAGCACTCTCAGTCCCCAGAGACCACTCTCCCTCTGATCGCTTGTATAAGGGCAAATTTCTCTGGTGGGCACAGGCCTGTGCCATGAACAAGGGTCTTCCCTTCATCCTCCGTCCTTCTGGCCAGACCATCACCACCGACACCTCAGACATTCCTAGGGGCACTCACCTAGCAGGCAGGTGTGCCCAAGGCCTATGGAATGCCCAGCAACTTCACTTGCACATCAAGCAGAAAGAAATTATGGCAGTGCAAAAGGCTCTGACTTCTTCCAACCCCATCTCAGGCCAGGTGTCCTACTTATAAAAACAGACAACACCACAGTAATGTGGTACATCAGCAAACAGGGGGGCACCCAGTCTTACCCCCTGTGCAGGTTAGCCATGAGTCTCTGGCTTACAGCCACCTCCATGGGGCTACACCTAATTGCCCGATACTTACCAGGGATCAACAACACAGTGGGGGACCACCTACGCAGAAACTTACTGGATCCCCACGAATGCCATCTCCACAAAGAAATCTTTCTGCAAATCACCCAGGAGTGGGGGACCCCAGAAGTGGACCTCTTTTCCCGCACCTCAACCACCAACTGCACAAGTTCTGTACCAGGGAATATCACCTCCTTGCATGGAAGATGGATGTCTTGACCTTTCCCCTGGAGCTCCCTCTTTGTGTAAGCATGCCCAACTTTGCCCCTTATTCCCAAGGTTCTGATCAAAATGAGAGAGGAGAGACCAAAGGCCATCCTCATTGCTCCAGATTGGCCCAGACAGCATCGGTACCCCTTATTACGCAGTCTGACCTTCAGCCCCCAAAGCTGCTTTCCCTGATGTCAGGAAAGTGGGAAGGTACTGCACTCAGACCTACAGACTCTCAAACTTTCAGCATGGCTTATACACTAAAAACTAACAAGGAGTCCTCCTTAAGCAAACAGGTCCTGGACATCATCACAGAGGCCAGAAGGCCCAGCATAAGAAAGTCATATGCAGGAAAATGGAAAAGATTCTGCTCCTGGAAACAATCAAAAGGGGGCAATACCACCCAACCTTCCATCCCTCTCATCCTGGATTACCTAGCAGAGTTGCTCAATAGTGGCCTCTCTTACTCCTCTATTAAAATCCATGCCTCGGCCATCTCTGTCCATTATGATTCAGATCCACCCCTCTTCTCTCATCCTTTGATTAAGCAATTCCTCAAAGGGGCTTTTAATATCAGGCCTTCCAGAAAGCCTCCGACGCCTCCCTGGGACCTGAATTATGTATTAGAGAAACTAATCTTACCTCCTTTTGAACCTGCCGCTTCTACAGAATTGAAATACCTCTCTTGGAAGACTGCCTTCCTACTAGCTATCACCTCAGACAGAAGGGTCTCGGAACTTCAAGCTCTCATGGCTGTCGAGCCCTTCATAATTTTCTATGCAGACAGAGTCTTCCTGAGGACTAACCCTTCCCTTATGCCCAAGGTGGTATTTGTGACCCTTAGACAGACCATACACCTTCCCACCTTCTTTTTCAATCCTCAAAACAAGGGGGAAAGAATTCTGCACTCACTAGATGTGCACAGACAGCTCAGATAATATCCGGACCGTACTAAGCCATTCAGAAAAACAGACCAGCTTCTTGTAAGCTTTGCCCCAGGGGCAGAGGGGAAGCCCATCTCCAAACAAACCATTTCCAAATGGATTTCACACTGTATCCATTTTTGCTACAGACTACATGGGAAACCCATCCTTAAGTCTATCCATACACACTCCACTAGGGCAACCTCCACTTTCACTGCCTTCCTCAGAGGAGTATCTACCAGGGACATCTTGGAGGCGACCACCTGGACCTCTGTCCATATCTTTACAAAGCATTACCATCTACCTCTCTTTTCTAAGTGTAGGGCAGGGTTTGCCTCTGCAATTCTGCAGGGCCTCCTGACCCATACCTAGGACTCAACCTATCCTTCACCCTTTTCCTCAGCTTTGGGAATCCTCCCACAGGTGATGACTGCAACAGTGAAACATGATGAACATAGCACAGTTGTGTACACTTACCATAAATGTAGATGTTCGAATGTATTCACTGTTGCAGCCTTGGTTTCTTTCCCTCCATCCCCCATTTAACATCTTCCCCTCGGGGAACACAAGCTTCCCAAGGTGGCTTTTAACCACCAGGACCACTTCTCTCTTGCCCCTTGTGCTTCTGACAGGTTAAGGCAAGAAAAACTGATGTAATGACGTTGGCTGCCTTGCTTTATAGCACTGATGACCTGACGGCAGCCGGTGCTTAACTCTGTTATTTGGGCCGACCGAGGTCTTCCACAGCAGGGATAACCCACAGGTGATGACTGCAACAGTGAATACACTAGAACATGTACATTTATGATGTGTACACAACTGTACTTTCTCTCAGCTCCTGTGAGATCCTTGACTCTCCGTTCTATGGACCCAACCCCTCTCCCAGCTGAATTACCTGTGCCGGATCCTTCAACTCTGTCCACAGTGGGACAGCCTGTTCTAGGAAACTTTCAGGCAGCCCCCCTGTATGGGTACTCCGTGTCTTCTGACAACTCCCTGCCACATCCCTCCAAGGAGGTGCACAGGAAGCATACGTGCAAGAAGAGGCACTTGGATTCCCCTTCGGAATCCCTTACCAAAGACATGGATTTGGATGAAGGGGAGAGTTCCCCCCACATCCCCACTTGAGGATGTCTCCTTTGGAGACATCATGGAGATCCTGCAGCAGAAAGTTGGGTGGTCCGTCCACAAACCTAACTCTGAGTCCGTGTTCCTGGATGTTTTCGGGACAGGGCCATCAACATCTTGGGTTTCCTCCCCTGCTAATCCCCAGATTTACTTGATTTCTAGCAGGGCATGGAAGGAACCGGATACGGTAGAGCCCATACCCAAGCGCCCGGATAAGATTCTTAAAGCGCTTGCAGATAAGATTCTTAAAGCACCTGTGGATTGGCTTCACTGGACTAAGGGCATATAGGTCGATGCTATGGTGGTGGCAACTGCCACAAAGAAAGAGCTGGCCCAGGAGAGCCCTTCCGTTCACCCTCCAGACAGGGCGTCTAGGGAGGTGGACCAGTTTGGTAAGCAGGTCTAATCTTCAGTGACCTTTTCTCTGTGCGCGCTGAACTACTTGGCACATGTGATCAGGCTTTAGAGAGACATTATTAAGGAAATCTATGAGTCAATCCTGGGGTCCATGTCTGAAGAGGACAAGAAGGTTTTCTGCTCCTCCAGAATGGCCACCCTTCATGCTGTTTCCAACATGTCCATGAGGTTACTTTTGCATCCTGCAGAGGGTTCCTCAAGGGCGGCCAGTTTGGACGTAGCCATTAGGTGTCACGCCTGGATGAGTTTATGTGAATTCTTGGAATCCTTCAAGGCATCCTCTATCAATGCACCTTTTAATGGGTCATCCCTTTTTGGTCCTACAGTCAAGGATAAAACAAAAAATAGCCAAGGCTAAAAGGTACAAAAAATAATTTAATGCAACAGTAAGCGCTTTCGTGGGCACACATACACCCACTTTTTCAGACTGTTCAACAAAACTAATACACCACATTTAAATAGCTAACAAAATAAGCACATGATGGTCAGGTGTTTAAAAAGATCCAGTGGGACTTAGAAAACAGTCAAACAACATATAATTAAAATACAGCTTATAAAATGTTTAAATACAGATACAGTTTCTTGGTAATTTCAGATTTTATACTATATGTCCCTAAACTACATTAATTTATACAAAATGCACATTCTAAAGGTAAAAATAACATTCTGAAGATAAACATACTGTCTCATAAAATTTCTTAGTTTTAGAATGCAAGCTATTGAGATTCTGATCAAGTCTTTGTCTATAAGCTGCCGAAAGCGCTTAATCTGTGAATTAAAGAATTTTTTTAGTTCCTGGTGCCCTTTTGTGTGCTACTTGGACTAACGTTTTGGTTAGTCAAGGGTGTCACTCTCTCTTCACCCAACAGCCTATGAATCCTTCACTACCGATTGTTGGATGATGAAGATAATATCCAGAGGTTATACCATTCCTTTCTTCCAATCCCCAAAACCATCCAAAAACCTCCATACGTGCTACCCTGTCAAAGGGAGGCAGCAGCTCCAGAGATCACAAAGCTGATGGAGAAGAGAGTCATCCAACCTGTCCCCAAGACCATTTCCGGTCTGGCATCTATTCCAGATTCTTTTTGTGGCAAAGAAAACAGGGGACCTCAGACCAATTCTGGATCTCACCTCTCTAAACAAGTCAGTTGCCAAAATAAAATTTTGAATGGTCACAATTCAGTTCATTCTGCCATTTCTGCAGAAGGACGATTGGATGTGCTCTGTATACCTTCAGGATGCGTATTATCACATCAAGATGGACAAGGACTCCAGAAGGTTTTTATGCTTCCGGCTGTGAGCCAGTCTCTTTCAATTTAAAGTGCTCCTCTTTGGACTCACCACAGCCCCCAGGGTGTTTACCAAAGTGATGGCATTAGTCGCAGCTCAACTGAGACTGTTTGGATTCCACTCTTTTCTTACCTGGAAGCATAGACTCCTACAAGCCAGGGATTTTCTTCTCCACCTAGCTGTGACCTTGGGTATAACCATAAACCTTTCCAAGTTGAAATTGGATCCGGTCCAGGTCATTGCCTTTGTAGGAGCTCGACTGGACACAATTCAGTACATGGCCTTTCTATCCCCAAACCGAATTCATTCACTTCAGTCGCATGTGAGGCAGATTCTCACTGATCATCCTCACCCCACCTTTCTTGTCCTCAGATCGTTGGGATTGATGGCTGCAACTGTTACTCTTCTTTCCCTTGCACGCCTTCATATGAGAGTTTTTCAATGGATCTTAGTGGTGCAATGGTCCCTCCTCAAGGTACCCCTGGACTACCCTATCAAACTTTCTTGAGTCTGCAAGGAATCTCTCTTCTTTGGTGGCTTCACTCTCCGAATCTCTACTCAGGACATCCTTTCCTCCCCTCTCCTCCCAAGGCCATGGTGATCACGGACGCCTCCCAACTAGAGTGGGGGGGCATTGGCTGGGTCATATGGTCCAAGGCTTCTGGTCTTCTGTAGAGACTAATCTGCATATAAATGTCCTGGAGAAGAGAGCGGTCCTTTTAACGTTGCAAGCTCTTCATGCCTCTCTTCACATGGGCCCAGTTGCTATCCATACGGACAACATGTCAGTTGTCTGGTACATCAACAAACAGAGGGGAGCCAGGTCTTATTCCTTATGTCAAGAAGCAGTGAGATTGTAGGAGTGGGCGATCTCTTCCAACCGCTTTCTTGTCACAGTGCACATTCTGGGGGAGTCTAACATTCTAGCAGACACGTTCTGCAGAACCATTCTGATGCCTCATGAGTGGTGTCTCAATCCATCAGTGGCAAACATGATCTTCCAGAAATGGGGTCAGCCTTCTTGCGATCTCTTCGCCTCTCCTTTCAACTGCAAGTGCAGTGAGTACTTTGTCCTGATTCCCCCCCACAGTGGGAGTCTCCTAGAGATGCTCTGGTCCATGCTTGACCCCCTACACATATTCTCCACTTCCCCTGATCCCCAAATTCCTCCAGAAAGCTCAGAGGTTGAAGTACACTGTCATACTGATTGCCCCATTCTGGCCTCGAAAAGTTTGGTTCCCTTTTCTGTGGTCTCACCTTGCGTGTCCACACTGGACTCTCGATCCTCTTCCAGATATTCTGTCCCACCCTTTGGGGGACTGGTACCCAGATGTCCTCAGCCTGAAGCTGACTGTTTGGCTACTCCACTTCCTATTATGGCTAGAACTCCCAGGATGTTCTCCCCCATTCAGAAGATTTTGATTGCCTCCACCAGGAAACTTTATTTGGGCAAATGGAAGAGTTTTACTTTTTGGACTCAAAAACGCCAGTTAGATCCTTTCACCACTCCAGTTCCAGTTATTTTAGAATTCTTGGCTCACATTTTTAATAGCGGGGTTAGCTTCTCCACGGTTAAGGTGCAGTTGGAAGTCATCTCTAATTTCCACATTGGCGAAGATTCTTCCTTCTTGGCGTCCACTAAAATATGTAAGGCCTTTTTGAGGGGCACCATTCTACTTCGACCTCCGATTAAGGATCCCACTCTACCTTGGGACCTTACTTTGGTGTTACAAGTGCTGGTTCCTGCTCGCTTTGAACCAGTGGCAACAGTTGATTTGCAATTCTTCTCTTGGAAGACTGCCTTCTTAGTAGCTGTCACCTCTGCTAAGAGGGGTTCAGAACTTCACTCTTTATCCATAAAACCTCCTTATCTGGTTTTCCATAAAGATAGAGTCTCTGTTTGCCCTAATCCTTCCTTTATGCCAAAGGTTGCTTCAGAGGCCAACATTAATCAAGCGATTAATCTCCCTGCCTTTTTTCCAATTTCCAAAACAGGGGAGAATACAAACTTCATCTACTTGATGTTCACCGACAGCTGCATTTTTACTTGGACAGAACAAAGTCTTTCAGGAAAACACACCAGGTTTTTGTCTCCTTTGCTAATTCCAAACTAGGTAGGCCTATCACTAATGTGACCTTAGCTAATTGGATCTCAAAGTGCATTGCATTGGTGTACTCCAAAAAGGCATTCCTCTTCCTAATAAGGTCAAAGCACATTCCACTTGATCTGTATTCTACCTCTGTAGTCTTCTGGTCTAGAATGCCTGTTGATGACATTTGCTCAGCAGCTATGTGGCAGTCTTCTCATATCTTCATATCCCATTATATGTTGGATGTCTGTTCCAGGAGTAGGGGATCCTTTGGCTCTGCTGTGCTTCAGAATATCCTTCCATGAGGGCCACCCAGGTCTGATGTAGCTGGGGACTCTGTCCCGCAGGTTGAAGATCAAATGAAGTCAACAACTTCAGATAAACTTATGTTCTTACCATACCATTCCATCTGAGTTGTTGCTTCATTTGTCTTTTCAACCTTTCCCACCCTCCTTCCCCCTTCCTCAGATCCTGGGAGGATCTGCCAGAAGTGACTCGGGTCCTTCCCTCTCCTGTGTCATCCAAGCTCTGAGGTGTTGTTTGGATGGTGTGGATAATATTTGCTAGTGTGTGATGGTGGTTGTGTATTTCTAGAAGCAAACTCAGTCTGAGGGATGGAGGGAAGGAGAGATGGGCATTATGGGTAGGAGAGGAGCTCAACTTTCAGCTCCAAGGCTGGAGTATTTGTCCGAGTCAGATCCAAAGATGGATACGAAACCCGCAGGTTGAAGACAAATGAAGCAACAACTCAGATGGAACATTATGGTAAGAACATAACTTTTTTAATGTGTTTGTATGATTCTTCTGATACTTTATCCAGACCTCCTGCTACTTAATCAGTCAAGAGAAGGTCTGTTTGGTTACATTCTCAAAATGTAACCGGAAAATTTTAAAGCTTAGGTTTTAAACTCTCTCCTTGACAAAATGGTGGGTTTTTTTGTCCCTGTGCTGCTGAAGAAAGTTGTTTCAAGGGGTTACCTAGATTTTACAACCTTCCTTTTATAAGTTTAGCAAGAGCTTTTTTTTCAAATCAGGGCCATTTTAGAGGCAATAAAACTAGGTGCAAGCAAACAGAACTTCAAAACGCAATGGAATGGATGCTAAAAAAAAAAAAAAATTGGGAGTCTTCCAGAATGAAGTCGGTCCAAAAAGTCAGAATGAAGTTAGTTACTCTGGCAAACCCGTAAATCTTTCTAGGAGTTCAGGTCTACATTTTCTTCTCTGACATCAGGTTGTCTCAGACAAATGAGTTCTGAGAATAATTCAGCAAGGATACAGATGGCAATGGGAGTCCTTTTTCTCCTTTTTAGGGAATTCCTCCTTATCCTGCAAACTAAATGTTCCTGTTCCCTCCAGTTTTAGAACACCTGTTGTCTCTGGGGTTCATAGGACCTGTGCCTCAGATGAGACTGGGAAAGGATTTCATTCAGGAATCTTTCTGGTGTCAAATAAAGAACTTGGAGACAGTACTAGCCCTTTTCTTTTTAACCTCTGTGTCAGTGTCCCAACGTTGAAGCTGATATCCCCCCAGACTGTTACCTTCCATACCTCATATGTATTTTTTAACATTAGACTTCACAGATGCTTATGATCACATACTAGTTTGCAAGAATTCTGACCTTTTTTAAAGATTTTTTTATTCTGGCTTACACTTTCAATTCAGTGTTTTAGTATTTGGTCCATCGACAAATGTAAAATAAAATAAAAATAAAATAAAAAATCTACTATCCCACGGGTATTCACAGAGTGTCTGCCTGTAGTATTTTCATATTGTACACTACAAGACATTCACATCTTTCCATATTTAGAGGATTGTTTTATATTTGCAGACTGTTTTTCCAGATGTCAAGACTCTCTTCCTTGATGTGTGTCAAGGAACTCTTTCTCATTCTGGGGTTTTGGATGAATTTACAGAAATCATCTCTCATTCCTTCTCACAGGATAGTTCTTCTGGAATGTCTTCTGGCTGCATCCATGTGAAGTGCCTTTGTTTCTCCGGACATTGCAGAACTGTGCAAAGAAAACTTTCTGATCTTTTCCAACAAGTCCCTGACATCAACCAGAGAATATATCAGAATTCCGAGTTTCGTGGCCTCAATGATCATTATGATTCCCTTGGTCAAACTTCACAATTCCTCCTCCTACTCATTATACCACAACAGATGCCTCAGACTTTGTTTGGGGAGCTGTATCCAAGTGGGTGAAAGTTCAGGGTCTGTGGAACAAACACAACAGATAAAGGCACATAAAGGAGATAATGGCTGTAATAAGTGACTTTAAGTCATATTTGGTCACCAGGGCCTGTGCAAGTAATCGCAGACAACACTATAGTAATGCGGTGTGTGTGTGTGTGTGTGTGTGTGTGTGTGTGTGTGTGTGTGTGTGTGTGTGCACGCGCGCGTGGGTGGGGTTGTTGTTCACCAGATCTTACCCACTTTTGCAGACTTGACGCAATAACATGGAATATAGCAACTCCACTCAATTTGACCCTCCAGGCTCCGTACATTCTGTCAGGGCAAAAGATTATTGTAAATAAACTGAGCAGGGCCAGGAACAGACCCTTATGAATGGAAGCTGCATGAGGGGTCTTCCATGAATTGATCCAAATGTGGGGAACTCCTCAAACAGATTTGTTTTCTTCCCTTCAAAAGAATCCAATTGAGAAAATTCTGCTCCAGGATTCCTTGCAAGCAGGCCTGGAAGACAGATGCTTTCTTATTCCTATGGCTGGGAATTTCCCATTATGCTTTCCCCCCTTTCCACTGATATCCTGAGAACTAAAGATCCAGGAGGACTCCCCAAAGATACGTTTGATGACTCCCTTTTGGCCCAGGCAATAACAGTTCTCCCTTCTTTTGAAAATGGCCTGTGACAATTACTACAGGCTTCCACACAGGGTGGATTAGCTCACACAAGACAGGGGTTGTTTGATGCACCCTGACGTGAAAATCCTTCAGGTCTCTTCCTGGATGATGGAATATACTTTTAAGGCACCTTTTTCTGAGGCTGTGCAGTACGTGTTAAATGAGGCTAAGAGACCTACTACTAAAAAAATGTATATGAATGAGTGGAAGTGATTTTCTAGTTGGTGCCATCCTAAGAACCAGGAACCTTTTAATGCCTGGAAGCCAATGGTTCTAGAATATTTCTGTAAATTATCATTGTCTGGCCTTGCTTTATTTTCTATTGAGATTTTCATGTCTTAGTCATCTCTGATTGTCTGCCCTTAGACCTCCCACCCCCTTTCTGCTCTGTCTCAAGTCAAACATTTTTTGAAAGGGGCTTTAGATATCCATACATCTGTAAAATAGGTGGGACCTTCTTGGGATCTTAACTTTGCTGTACAAAAACTGACACTTCCATTTGAATGAACTCATCAGGCTGATTTGAGATTATTAACTTGGAAAAGAGTGTTGTTCATTGATTTGACTTCTGTAAGAAGAGTATTTGAATTGCAAGTTCTTACAGTGAATCAGCCTTATCTTGTTTTTCGTAAAGATAGGTTGTCTGAGAACAAATCATTCTTTTATGCCTTAAATGATTACATATTTTAACTTGAGTCAAGCTATGACATATTCTTTCCTGAACCTAAAACAAAGAGAGAGAGAGAGAGTTTTGCATGCTCTAGAGATCCATAGGGAGTTCAGATACTGCTTGGACAGGACAAAATCTTCCCTGAAGGGTGATCAGCTATGTATATCTTATAAATTTAAGTAAAAAGGATAACCACACAGTTCCTAGATGGTTGTCTCATGTTTTCTCTTTCAGCCATTCTCACCTTAACAAGTTGCTTCCAAGCAAGGTCAGGGCTTTCTGTACCAGGGCCTTGGCTTCTTCCGTGGCATTTGGAAAATAGGTGAAGTTTAGAAGTATCCTCATGTCTGAAAGGTGGTTATGTGTACATACTTTTACAAAACATTGAAAGACTGGATTCTTTTTCCAGGCCCAAAACAGATTTTGCTTGAAATATTCTTCACGGGCTCCTGGATTCTTGAAATTCTTTCAGCTACTTATAATTCTAAGCTCTGGTAACCTACGCATACTGTTTAGGTTACTGCAACAGTGATCTAAAGATGAACTTAATATAATTATGCAAGTAATCTTACTATAACAGTAGATGTTAAAATAAATCACTGTTGCAGTAGCCATACCTGCCCACCAGCCTCCTCTTTTTTTTTGTTAGACGTTTTGCTAGGGTGTGGATGTATAGACATGTTGTGTATGCGCGCGAGTGTGTGTGTGTGTGTATGTATGTATGTGTATATATATATATATATATATATATATATATATATATATATATATATATATATTTTCCTAGGATTTAAATATTTTTCAAGGCTAAAGCTTTGGCACCCTAAACATTGATATTGTATGTCTCTCCTCAAGACTTGCAGAAGTTAGGGGATATGGAAGATGCCTAGAACCTTTGAATACTGGCTGCTGGTCTTATCCTTGTAAAATATAACCCCATACAGCTTGGGCTTCTGCAACAGTGATCCATTCGTACCTCCTCTATTATGGTAACTTTACTTACACAATTGTACTTTCTTGACTATTGTTTTAAGTATGAGACTGACAACCTGAGGATTGGATTATTGTCTGTCAAGGCTGGCTATTGCTAATCTAGATACTCTGGGACCAATCATTTTTCAAATACTGGTTAGTCTGGCAGTTAGTGCAGAGGACTGAAGAAATGACCTGTTAGTGCCAAGGATGAGCAGTTGAAATCATTCCACTTTCATTTGCCTGTGTTACCTTGAGCAAGTCACTTAAACATAACAGGGGCCACCGGGGATTTGGGATAAGCTCCTTAATGGTATCCTGGACTGCATGCCTAATAATTAGCTATGACCTTGAGATCGGAGATTTTTCCTTTGACTTGAAGACACCGTTGTTATCTATGTTCTGAAGAAACCTTCTTTAAATCCTAATGTTCTTGAGAACTATCATCCATTCTTTAACCTTTTATTTTATTAAATATTACTAATAATAATAATATAATAGTAATATAATAATAATGATAATAATAATATATTCCTTTCTTCCCTTTCTGTCTCTCTGACAGAGTGCAGTGGAAATACAGAGTTCACTGGAAACGTCCCTAAAGCATACACACAGCAGGCTCATCCAGTAGGAATCCATTCAATTCACCCACCATTTGTTTAGGACAAACTGTGTACCACCTTGTGCTTTAAAATCACTGGAAACACCCTAAAGCATTCACACAGCAGGCTCATGCAGTAGACAGTCTGAGTCCACTCAGTCCATCCACCTTGTAATTTAGGACAAAAAGTGCACTACGTCTGCTCTTGTGCTTTAAGTGTTAGGGGCTTCCACTCTTTTGCATGCACTTTAGCCTGCATAGTGCTTCAGTGTCCTAGTTTGTAAGCAATAGCTATATAGTCTGTAAACCCTCTCCCAACAGACAATAACATTAACTAATACTGCTCTTACTCAAACTATTTCTTTCTCTTATATTTTTTCACTTTTTGCAGACTTGCTATTCCCATTATTTATGCTCTCCTGTCTTTCTTTAGTGGAACTGCCTGCCTTCAAGGAAGTCACCCTTGGTCTCCCCCTTTCCCTTCTTTTTTCTTCTTGCCCGAGACAGTTATTAAACCAATTTCAGCTCTGAGCTAGTATATGTGCACAGTCAGCATTAACTCAGTCCACTCAACTGTTTCTTTAGTGTGTTTTTATTTTGCTATAAACTGTCACTAGAAGCAAACAGATATGTATATAACAGTGAATTCTGTAGTTTGAACACCAGTCTGTGGGCTTTATTTTTATGTAAATTATAAATATTATGGAAGCCTAAAACAAAGAACTTTTTCCACTGTAATAGCATCAGTTTCTTGGACCACAGCAGTCACATTGGTACCTTGTTCTTTAACTGTACTCCGTTCATTGTTTTTACCAATCCACTGTCTCCCATGAGTTCTGAGCTAGTAATTTTCCAGAGATGCATTACTGTATTCTGGCTTACTTTTTCTCATAGTTTTGCTGATCATGGGAGTTGGGGTGACTTTTGGATTTTGCATTTCAAAGTCCATAGAAACCTCCTTTCATTATACAGTTATTCAAACAATCAAGTGCAATATTTTACTGTTAACACCATTAGTCAGGTTGAGGTGATATTGGACTAACTCTTATACTAAAACGGTGTCCTAGAGCAACAAAATCAAAATCTTCATCTACTAACTTTTAAATTGTATTGTTCCTCTTACTTATCTCTCTCAGAAGGTTTGTGGATGTTTAAGTTAAATCACTGATTGTTTTTTTCTCTGTCTGTTTGCAGTTTTCATCCAGTTTGTTCGCCCTTGCTAATGCTCAGGCTCACTCTGCTCCCCTACCCTACCCCAAATTCCCACTTACCCCATCTTACTCTACATTTATGCTTCCATAGCACCACCCACATATTCCTCAAACTAATACCATTAGTTCCATTCAGAAGAAAACAATCAATGGAATTGCTCTCAATAGTAACACCCAGTTTTGTTTACCACCCAGTACTCTGTCTCAAACTGTCTCAATCCTTGCCTCATATAACTATCGAATTACATCTGTACAACCAACCCAATACCCTCCTAACATTTTCTAATGTTTATTTAAAGCAAAGATAAAACCCAAGTTAAATAAGATGCTCCTAACTCAGATTATTTTACTATTCCTCCTCACTCTACTAGCCTTCATCACCAGTTATCAAATCCATGTCCTTCAAATACTTAGGACTTCCACTATTCTTCACAAAGAATATCAACAGCTACCCAGTCTGCCTTTTTCCATAATACCCTATATCTACGAACAAGCCATATATGATTTATTTATCTATAAATATCTCAAAACTAAGTATCCAATTTTGATCAAATACTAAACCAAGACCAAAATATAACTGGCCACACTCTTCTCTTTATAAAATATCTATTCAAAAAAATTAGTGGAGATATTTACTCCAGCCCAGGTCCCACTGTTCATAAAACCATCGCCCCCAACCCCAAAATAAAACAGTCACCTAATACATCTCTGCAAAAAAACAGAACCCAAATGTGCCTTACTAAATATGAACCTAAGAAGTATGTGCAATAAAATCTGACATAAATGCCTACCTTGCCACATATGCTCCTGATGTAGTCATTGCTACTGAAACCTGGCTAAAAAAAATCATCTCCCCCAGTTACAATATTCTCAGGCATGATAGACAAAACAAGCATGCAGGTGGTGTAGTAATCATCTATAAAAAAATCCCTAACCATCATCTTACTTCCACAGGAAATACCCACATTTAACAATGCAGAACTTGTAATAACACTCCTAAAAAACAATAGGAAAACTATATGTTTAACAGCAACGTATATACCACCAGGGAATAACATTGATAATGCTCTAACCATCCTGTATTGGATATCACAACAAATTAACCATGAAATAGTAACACTTGGAGACTTAAATATAGACTTGCTATGCATAACTTCCACTATCCCAACTGAATCCATAAGCTTGTTCAACTTCAGACAGTTAATAACTACACCCAGTAGAATCAATAAAACTTCAGGGAGACACTCAACATTAGGCTGGATTCTTATGATTCTTAGAAACAAACCAGACAAACTGACAAAAGTAGGATACCTGTCAGGTAGTATAAGTGACCACATACCAACCTATACTATTAGAAATTACCATAACCTAGTTAAAACATATTATCTATAATCAAATACAAAATACAACCAATTTCAGCAAAGATATATTCAATGAAACGCTAAAACAGTATAACTGGAATGTACTTAGAATAATGCCACTAGATACTGCTGTAGAACACTTTAAGGTCTGTAAGACTATGTTATTTATCTAGCACCAGTATGTAATAAAAGAGTAGTTATAATGTCAGAGGTGAACACAGATCCTATTTTAATTTAAATAGAGAGCAATTTACTGTGCTTAATGATTTGATACAACATGATGATATTTATATACGCCCTGCAGACAAAGATGGATCAATTGTAGTGGTGGACACTACTGAGTATGTTAGAACTATGTGTGATATGTTGAGTGATTCAGATGTATGTAGTGCTTGTGATCTAGATAAAGTGTCTTCAATGTTAAATAGGCTTAATGCTTATCTATATGATTTATTGTTAGACGGTAGGATTACTAAACATCTTTATGAATATTTTACTGTGCAACATCCTAAGATTACCTGTTATATATGAACTACTTAAAGTGCATAAATCCCTCATTAAGCCACCCTTGAGACTGATTGTCTCGAGAAGAGGTTATGCCACTGAGCCCATCTCGATTTTTGTAGAAAAGCAACTTTGGCCGCTTATAGATCAAGTCGACACTTAGCAGTTTTTAAAGTTGTTAGCTGAATGGTCTAGCTCCACTACTGACACAGACTTTATATTCGTAGCAATGGATGTTGTGTCACTGTTCACGGTTATTCGGAACGATGCTGGTATTGATCTTGTTAGACAGTTTTTGACAGCACGTTCTAACTATGACCGGAATAAGATTGAGCTTTTGTGTTTCCTCCTTGAACTTGTATTGACAAACAATTTTTCATTTTTGATACTAATTGTTTTATTCAAAGAGTGGGCATTGCTATGGGCACCATGTCTGCAAATAGCAGTGCTAACATGGTGCTGCCCAGTGGGAGCTGGCTCACATTTTTAACACATGCAATGTTTTTAGAGATAAGATTTTGTATTACAATCATTTCGTGGATAATATGTTTCTTGTTTGGGGTGGTACCACTAAGGAGCTGGTGTCCTTTGTTAGTTACTTAGAAGGCAATACTGACTTTCTGAAATTTACCTACAATAAGCCATACAGTAGTATTGAGTACTTAGATGTATGCATTCGTAATGAAGGAGGTATTTTAATCGCCACTCTTTTTAAGAAACCTTGTAAAGTGAAACAAGTTACATGCTCGTAGCATGCATCCGAGAAGGACTAAGATTAATGTTATGAGGGGACAATTTTATAGGTCAGCAACACTACATAACAGAGATAGTGACATGTATACCCATTTTGTGGCACCGTCAAGTGAATATAGACAGAGAGGTTATTCGTAAACGGATATTGGATTGGTACAGAATGATGACACCTCTCACAGGTTAGACAGAGCTAGACCGTACTATTGTACATATGATGCTGATGTGAGTGAGAATGGCTTAGTATGTGATCAGCTTAGAATGTCTTTTACCTACTCAACAGATCAACCCTGTATGTGATATTATCAGCAAGCACTGGAAGGTTCTTACATTAGACCCTAAATGTAGGCAGGTCCTTGATGGACAGCCTTGTTTTGCTTTTAAGAATAATGCTTCTTTTAAGAAATTATTGTGCTATAAACCTCTTTCAGTTAGTGGTTTCCACAACAGTGCTATAAGTGTTCCCTATGGGACTCGTGCATGTGGGGGGGGTGTAATGTCTGATGTTATATTTGGACTGACAACACTTTTGTACATCCTTTGAATGGACATTTGTTTACATTCAAGGTCTCTGCTGATTGTGACAGCAGTAACCTTGTATATTTGGCAGTGTGTGAGTTGTGTGATTCCCATTACGTAGGGATGACCAGCAGACATTTGAGGGATTACATAAGAGAACACATCTATGCCATTAACAGAAGAGATACAAGAAATGCCTTAGCCAGTCATGTTTTGAGTGAAGGATTTGAACATATGTTAAAAGTTCTGGTTTTAGAAGTGGCTAGACTCCCGAATAAAGGTGGTTATATTAAGACATATGCAGAATGTCAAGAGATAAAATAGATATTCATTCTTGCAGCCAGTAAAGAGAATGGTTTGAATGGTATTGTCCCCTTAAAGCCAGCCCTAAGATCTAGGGCTTTAAAATGTTAATTGATATCAATTAGTGCCTCTGAATGTCTCTGTTTAAGGTTTGTAATTCTTTCTTGGTATTGGATCTGATGAAGCAACATCTTGTTGCGAAAGCGCTAATCTTTTTGTGTTTGTTTAAATAAAGTGTTTCCGCCAGATACTGTTTTTCTTGTTTTTATCATACTACTACTTTATTTTCACAGTTTGCTATAGACCAATTTCAGTATTTTTGGACCAATATAATAAACCAACATAGGAACAATGGTCTGCTTGTGTCCACCATTTTCTTAGACTTGTCAAAGGCATTTGGTACTGTTTCGCACCAGTAACTGTTCACTCGACTCTCCTCAGTAGGACTTTTACAATACTCCTTCTTGTGGTTTCTTAGTTACCCATCTGGAAGGCAACAAGTCATTAAATGGCAACAATCATATTCATCCTTTCAACCAGTTACTACAGGTGTCCCTCAGGGCTCTATCCTGGATCCTCTCCTATTTAATATATTTATTAATGACCTCCACATCTCCATTCATCTTGCTAGTTCAGTTCAGTATGCAGATGACTTAACATTAATATGTGCAGTCTCAACAATAAATAAGTTCCAAGTTATTACTCAGAAATCTGTCTCCTCTGTAGAAACCTGGCTCAAAGAATCAAATCTCCTACTCAACCCCCAAGAAAACTAAATTGATGCTTTTTACCTCAAAAGTTGCCAAAATCAAAAGCAATGTTTTACCATAAAGTCAGCAAATAATGATGTGATTTAAACTGTAACTCACAGTAAACTTCTAGGTGTTAGAATAGATGACTGTCTCAGATATGACCAGCATATACTACACACCAGAAACTAGGCTGCCTTTATAGGATCAACGGATTCCTTACAGATACTGCAAGAGAAACTCTAGCCACCACCTTCTTATTGCTAATTCTCTTATATGCCACTCCTATCCTAACAAAATAAACGCTATTCAAAGAAAGAAACTTGCCTCCTGCTACAATAAAGTAGCTAAATTTGCCACCAGTCTCCATCATAGGACTCACCATTGTCATAGCTTAATGCAATTCAACTGTCTTGAGCTAATACAAGTACCTAAAACATTCACAACTAACTACAGCCCACAAACTCATTCATCATCCAGAAAAATGCCCTCTACCACATAACTTATTACTGACATACTGTTCAGCAAGGGATCTCCGCTCTAGTAACACATTTTTATTGACCCTAGAGCCAATACTCCAATGGGCTTCCCACTCCCTCCCCAAAGAAACAATCCAGCTACATGATGTCAATATTGACAGGAACTCCATCCTCTCTCCCTCACCACCTAACCACCTTAATTTATATAACTTCACCCACCTCATGCATACTCCCACCTGTATTGACAAAACCTCAAAAAAGTAATCCATATTAGATTGGATCCTCACAAACAACCCCAATAATGCTTATCAGTGCAGTACAATATCCAACTCTCTAAGTGACTACAATCCGACTTTCTTTCTTCGACACAAACTCAAAACCAATAACTCTCCATCTATTCTTCACACCCACTCCCAAAAAAAAACGTCCCCACTAACCAGTTCTTGAAAGTCTTATATGCATGCAACTGGACCCCCATCAAAATCCTTCCAGTAAACCAAGCAGTTGAATACTTCAGCTCCACATTTCTAAATTTCCTAAATCACCTGGCCTCACTTCAAACAATTAGGATTCGTCACCCCCTGACTACAGAAATCCACAAGATCACTACTAAAAGAAAGGGATAAAGTCTGGAATACCTGGCACCAACTCAAAATCCCCACAACTAGGCAAACCTTCCTTGAACTTCGCAACAAGGCAAAAATCAAACAAGAAATGACAAACAAAACCACTACGTCTCTCTACAAAAGAAGCATAGTTCCAACCCTCAAAAATTTTGGTCAGCAGTGAACAATATCCTCCAACCTGGCTGAACTTCTACCCCCCCCCCACCCAATATAAAAGGATCAAACTCTGATATAACTTCCAATTTCAACAACTATTTTACCTCTGCTATACTCAGACTTATTAACAATACAAATCCCACCAACCTCAAGGATGAAACAGTAAATACTCCCTTCACACTCACCACTCGCAACGTCAACCATCCAGAAGCTCTTATCCAAACTCAAACCCACCACCCTCGCTGCTGACAGCCTTCCAGTTAACTACCTTCAAACTGCATCTAAGGCCATAGCCTACTCCATTTGTTTATTGATAAATAGATCCATCACTGCACACCACTCCATCTCTGTGGAAAACCTCTTACATCATTCCCCTCCATAAAGGTGGCCCCTCTACCAACCTCTCTATTGATCTATTGCAATCTTGTCACCCCTATCAAAGATTCTTGAAAGATGTGTCCACTACTAAGTTCTTACCCACCTTCTGACCAATAACTTAGTATCCAAAATCCAACACAGTTTTCGACTACCTCACAGCACCTCCACTGCCCTAATCAATTTCACTAACACCATATATACACATAGAAATCAAGGCCAACTAGTCTCTGTCATCTTCATAGACCTATCTAAAGCATTTGATACAGTTTCCCCACAATAAACTCTTAATCCGCCTCTCTGAGCTCAACATGGACAACCCCAACCTGCTCTTGTTCAAAAGTTACCTAAATAACAGCCATTCGGTCAGTTAAATGGCATGACTCCCTATCCCAACCCTCCGAGTATCACTAGGCATTCGCCAAGGCTCCATTCTTGGCCCTCTCCTTTTCAATATTTTTACAAACCAACTTCACTTAGCTACCACAAAAGCTGAAAGAGTACAGTACACTGATGACACAACCCTAATCTGCTCCGCATCTAATCTCCAACAGCTCCAACAAAATGCTCAGGAATCCTTCACAGAGATAGAAAATTGGCTAAATAAATCACAACTGATACTGAACCCAAAGAAAACTAAACTCATACTATTGCACCCAACAAAGACTTCCGACCAAACCACCTTCATTATATTCTCAACAAACAGGACCCCTCATCTCTCCAGTCCCAGAGGCCAAAATTACTAGGGATTACAATTGACCAACAACTAAGATTCAACAAATATATACTCCAGACTGTCTCCAAAATGCACAAAAGGCTAGGGACCCTATACCGCTGCAAAAAGTACCTTAATTCCGAATCTAGAATTGCTATAGCCAGAACCCATCTCTTAGTTACCTTACTGTATGCATGTCCAGTACTAACAAATCTAAATAAGACCGACCTCAACAAACTATCTACATGTTCATAGGTTCATAGGTTCATACTAGGCTATCTGCCCTAGGGCATTTATAAGCCCAGCCAGAGTGTGTTTGGCTTTCGCCACCAATTTTAAATTAATTTTGCTATGCCCTTTTTTCGAAGTTAGTATACTGTGCCTCTGTCTAACAGTGACACAGAAGTGATACCCGGGGTAAACCTACGATCTCCCATCCACTCATCAAGATTCCTCTTGAAGAGAGTCAATGAGGGACTCTGCCTAACCTGGACTGGGATTTTATTCCAGAGTGAAGGGAGCCTCTGGGTTATGAATCTGTCCCTCCAGCATGTCCTATTTATTTCAGTGCTGAGGTTCAAGTCTCTCGAGCGCGTAGCTCGATGGGATTTGGATTTTCTGAGGTGCAGCGTGTCCATTAATTCCGGGTTGGACATGGCTTTATACGTCAGGCACAGATCGCCTCTGAGCAAGCGGTATGCCACTGAGTAGAGCTGGAGTTTCTTTAACCGGGCAGCATATGGCATCTGTTTGAGCCCTTTGATCCTCTTGGTGAGGTACTTTTGGGGTCTTTCCAGTTGCTGCAGGTGTCTGGTAAGGTACATCCCAAAAGGGGCATTGTACTCAATTTTGGGCCTGATGAGGGATGAGTAAAGAGGCACAATGACCTCCCCTGATCTAGATGTGAATCCCTTCATGATTAGGTGGGCTATATAAAATGTTTTTCTAACCACTTTGGCCACGTGGTTGTCAAATGAGAGATTGCTATCAACTTGGGTCCCCAGGTCCCTAATTACTTCTTCTGTACTTAATGGATTACCACCTATGTGGTAATTTGTGGGCACTTTGTTTTTGCCAAAGGGAATGACTATACACTTTTTGGCGTTTAGCTTGAGGCCATGGGTCTGGCACCAGTTGTCTGTTTCTATGAGGCCCTTTAGGAGGATGCTTCTGTCGGCTGGAGAGTCGATTATGGCGCCCAGTTTGCAGTCATCTGTGAACTTGGTAAGCCACAGTCCTTCCGTGTTGGCCTTTACCTCCGAGAAATATATATCGAACAAGAGAGGTCCCAGGACTGAGCCTTGTGGGACGCCACTTGTAACTGGTTTGGAGTCTGACATGGCTCCAGCAATTCTAACCATGTGGGTTCTGTCCTTGAGCCAGTTTGCAACCCATCTAGTGACATATGGGTTTATATTTAAGCTGGTGAGCTTATCTATAATGCCCGAGTGGGGTATTGTTTGAAGGCTTTTGCGAGGTCCAGGTAGGCTGTGTGGACCACCTTCCCCTCATCAATGGCCTTGGTGACTGTTTCAAAGAAATCAACCAGGTTTAAGAGGCAGGATCTGCCCTTAACAAAGCCGAACTGGGTAGGATCCAGTGTCTGTAGGTCCCCAATATTTTTATTTATGAGGTCCATGATGATCCTTTCCATAGCTTTGCAGACCAAACTAGTCAGGCTTATGGGGCGATAGTTTCCAGGATCTGTTGAGGCACCACCTTTGTGGAGAGGGACCACTGTTGCTGTACACCACTCTGGGTACATATCCTGTAGTAAGGCTGAGATTGAACAGTAGTTTTATGTTTGGGTTTAGCTCTTCTTGAGTTCATGTAGGACGCAGCCTGGGACACCGTCTGGTCCCATTGATGCTGTGTTTTTTGCGTTGGAGAGGGCGGCTCTTACCTGAGCATCTGAGATGTCAGGGGGGCAGCACTCTGCTGGGATAGATATTTGCCCTTTTGGTGGAGGGGGGGAGAAGTTTGCGCTGAACCTGTCAGCTAGGATGTTGGCAATGTCTGTGGGTTTGGTGTATTTTTTGTCATTTTGGACTAATTCTGAGCATATCTGGGAATTCCCACCCAGGTTCCTAACATAACTAAAGAAAGCCTTGTGATTATCCTTAGTGTCCTGTGCATTTTTTCTCTCGAAGCTGGCCTTAGATGATTTTATGAGTGCCCGTAGTTTTTTGTTAATACTGATCAGAGATGCCTTCCCTTTTTGGGATTTTGCTATATCATGTAGTAGCTTCCTCCTTCTATTGTATAGTTTGTTTATGACTGGGTTCCACCAGACAGGACGTCTGCCTTTGGAGGATTGGGTCTTGGTTTTATTTGGGATTGCATGATCTATGCATTCCTGAAGGTGTTCATAGAATGTGTTTATAAAGGATTCTGTGCTCTGGACCATATTTTCCACAGGCCCGGGGGCCTTGAAGGATTCCACCTCGGTTTTGAGGAGTGTGAAATTTGCTTTAGAGAAGTTTTTCACTGTGGTTTTCTGGGCAGGGGGTGGGGTCAGGATGTGAATATCCAGTGAGATTAGTTTATGGTCTGATCTTACCAGTGAGGGATACACTTCTGGTCTGGAGCATAGAATCCCCATGTTGGTGATGATCAGGTCCAGTATGTTTTCCCCTCTTGTGGGAGTGGTAACAAGTTGTTCCCTAGCATTTGAGTTTATAAATTCTAGGAACCTTTGGGCTAGGGTGTTGGAGCTAGACTAATGCTCCCAGTCTATGTTTGGGTAGTTGAAGTCGCCCAATATATGTTTGGAGAGACCTTCATATTTTCCAGTGTTCTCAGGAAGGCCGAGTGGGGTTCCTGGGTTTGGGAGGGTGGTCTGTAGCAGGCTATAAACTGGAAGGCAGTTTTACCCTCTGTTACTTGCACATGGATAGTCTCTGATGCTTCGTGCTGTGCCACCAACCTGGAGGTGTGGGTAACTTTGACGAATATTGATACTCCCCTTCTTTTTGTGGTTCGGTCCAAGTTATGGGGCCGAAAAGCATGGTATGAGGTATAACCTGGTAGTGCTGGGGTGCTCTCGGGAGCCTTGAACCAGGTTTCTGTTACTGCACAGATATCGATGTTCTCCATTCTAAGGAGAGTTTCGAGTGCATGCATCTTGAGGTTTAGACTTCTGGCATTGAGTAGCATTACTCTTAGTTTCTTATCCCCAGTGATACCTATGGAGGTGGGTTTGTCTTTTGAGCCTTGCCTAAAAAAGGCACTATGGGGGTAGCAAGAGTCTTTGCCAATATCCGAAAGCCCTGGGGTGACAGGTGCAAGCCGTCCCTAACGAAGCATCGTGGCTTGTCGAGCATGTTATCCCAGGCTGACAGGCATTGGATCCCCTTTGAGTGACACCAATACTTAAGCCAATTGTTGAAATTGATCATCTTGTCTTCATATTGTGGCATCATTCTTGGTGAGGGTAAGATGCTACTCAAGGTCAGGGTCATACCGGCCTGGGATACATGCTCAGAGAGCTCCTCTATGTCTCTTTTCATGTAGTCCAGGGAGGTATGTCTCAGGTCATTCACACCAGCATAGACAATGACTGAGTCATATTTGTACTTGCCTTGGAGTGACCTGAGTGCTTGTGTTATGTGGCGGATCCTAGCACCCGACAGGCAGCTCACCGTGACCTTCTCCTTGTTCAACCTGGTGAGCGGGACGTCAGTGTGCCTGACGATAGAGTCACCTATTACAAGTGTATCAGGTGTGTTGTTTAGCCTTAAGGGCTGTGACTGTTCGGCACACTGGCTTTGTGAGCTATGTGTTGCACATGTTTTGTTTTGGGGTAGCGGTTGCTTGGGTGTCTGCTTTGGAGGTCTCTGCTGCTTAGGCAGATTTTTATTTAGAGCCTCCGAGTATGTTTTTGTGCGTTTTATGTGTTTGGTTTGCTGTTGTGGTAGGTCTATGTGAGACTGGAATTGTAGTGAGTGTGGTTTCCTTCTCCTCCTGACTGGTTATGCCAGTACTGAGTTGAGAGAGCTTAGCCTCCAGTTTGGCTATATGGTTGCATCTCTCACATGTGTTGGAATTTGTTGGGAGGAGGAGAGGGTTGTCTGTGTACATGAGGCAGTTGTAACATTGCCTCAGGATTCCCAGATTCACCAGCTGGACCGGAGAGGAGATTGACAACTGACCTTTGGACATGCTAGAATAGTATTGGGAATTCCTTTATAATTGAAAAAAGGGCCAATGGGGAACAAGGTACTCAAGGGGAGTTTGTGAGGGTGTAGTGCTTTTAATGTTTTAGTGCTGACTTAGTGAGCAAGTGCCAGGTAACTTAAATGCAATGTGTTACAGGTAACTTAAATGCAAAAAAGACAAACAGTAACTTTCTTTCAAGTGAAACAAGGAAATAAGTACAGTAAGCAATGCAGATATTACTAGGGATCCACAGAAGCGCTGAAAAGCCGGGTTTTAGGTGGAATTAGCGTTTCAGGGAAATAACAAGCAAACAAACAACAAGCATACAAACAAAGCTAGATTCAGCAGGCCTGGATCTAGTCTATGCTACAGCAAACAAGGTGTACCAATTTCAGTAAGAAACAGTTGAAATATGCAGGCACTATAAACCTTTAACCAGAAATTCCCAGCTCAGAAGGGCAGAGTCCAGCCTCTCCTCCCACAAGAGTGCAGACCATGAACCTTCTTAATGTAAAATAACTGACCTGAAGCCCAAGTGCTTAAACCAGAACTAATACACTTTTAGAATAACAGACACTGAGCCCTCAATCAGCAGTTCCCAACTTAGAAGGATGTAAGCTACCTGTCCTGCCACCACAGTGCAGGCCACAAACCTTCCTAATGTAAAACAAGTGGTCTGAAGCCCAAGTGCTTAATCCAAAAGACTTAGAATGATAGCTACACTTTAATCAAGTTACTACCAAGCAGTAATAAATACAATTGAATACTTTAAAGAATGCCAGGATTAGTGCTCTAGTTATACAAACAAAGCTAGATTCAGCAGGCCTGGATCTAGTCTATGCTACAGCAAACAAGGTGTACCAATTTCAGTAAGAAGCAGTTCACATATGCAGGCACTATAAGCCTTTAACCAGAAATTCTCAGCTCAGAAGGGCAGAGTCCAGCCTCTCCTCCCACAAGAGTGCAGACCACGAACCCTCTTAATGTAAAATAACTGGCCTGAAGCCCAAGTGCTTAAACCAGACTTAATACACTTTTAGAATAACAGACACTGAGCCCTCAATCAGCAGTTCCCAACTTAGAAGGATGTAAGCTACCTGTTCTGCCACTACAGTGCAGGCCACAAACCTTCTTAATGTAAAACAACTGGTCTGAAGCCCAAGTGCTTAAACTAAAAGGCTTAGAATGAGTTACACCAAGCAGTAATAAATACAATTGAGTACTTTTAAGATGACACAAAAGCAAAATAAAGTAGGAAGAAACACAAATACAGTAAAAGCTGATACATTTTTTTATTTTATTTTTTTTGTAAGTGGAAAGAGAGAAAGGAAAGAGAGAAAGGAGTAGCAGAAACTAAGCCGATTGGCCTTCTCAAATGTTCTCGCTAGATTTACTACCAACACTAAATCTCAATCCCACCACTCTCATTCCCTACTTAACTTTACACTGGCTCTAGCGCCCCAACCTATTACGTTTCCACCATATCAACCTTGCACACCAAATTCTATACTAAACAGAAAAAAACCCTGCCTTATCTGGACTGCTAAACTTCTATACTTCAAACCGACAACTACGGTCCACCAGTAAAGCCCTGATAGAAAAAATCCCATGTCAAAATAGCTCTGGGGAATCCCTCTTCTCTAACGAAGTTGCTAACACCTGGAACAGTCTTCCTCCTGACATTAGACTACAAAATAAAACACCCAGTTTCAAAAGACTACTGAAATCACACCTTCTTACCAACCGACTATGCAACTGCAATGGATCGCCTTAAATCCTCACTACACAGCAGCAGTACTGCTTCCTAAAGCCTCCTATTCTTAGTGACATGCTCAACATTGATCACTCCCTTTTAATTTCTTGTGAATGCTGTTAAATGCTCATTATAAATATGTAAATAGTATACTTATGTTCTTCTATTGTTGACTTACAGTAAGCTCAATGTAATCTACTTGTCATGTATCTTCTGATATCTAAAATTTTCCTTGCAACATTGTCATACCATTGTAGTATGATGTTAACTTCTCTACATTCACAATCTATGTAACTTGTTACAATTCTCTCTAAATGTTGTAACTACTGCACTAATGTAACTTTTCTCCCCAGGCCTCCACTGAAACACTAGCTGTCCAGTTGGACACTCCAGGTAAACAAATGTCGAATAAATAAATAAATAAATAAAATAAATTATTACTTAGAAATAAGTCAGATAATGTGGCAGGAGACTCACTTTACTCCCAATGTGTTCTAAACTCTGGAATAGTATCCCCACACAAAGAAAACTCTCTGACAAACTCAATAGATTTTAAATCACTGCTTAAACAACATCTTCAACAGTCCTGGTCTTGCACATGCGCATCTCAAGATTGAGACTTTGTACTCGCCATGCGATATTCTCCGAATACTTTCTTAAACAGAATACAGTCAACCTCTCACTGAAATGACAAATCAATTTTTTACATACCTATTGTCTATACAATCCACTAACTTGCATGTGGGCTTTTTTTTAGTAACTTCCACAACTATAAAATCTTAGAATATATAAATGTAAATATAAATGTTACTACTCTGTGTTTAACTGTGACTGAAGTGTGACATCCCTTCTCTGGGCCAGTAATCAAGGAACCTGAATTCTCACCACTGACATTGGTGATGGAAATTTACTTGGAACAAAGATAAGTACACACAGTATTTCCAGATGCAGCTCTCTGCACCAAGCATAATTTCCCTTAAAAGTACACAGGGTACACAGACTGGATCACTCATCCACTGCATCTTTTTTCCCTGTCTCTGTCTCTACAGGCTCCCCAGTAAGACACCCCATTGGCACAGGTATAGAGCTGAGTCCTCAGCCAAGTGTCCCAGGCCAAGTCCTCCACCACCCTGTCTGTGAAACCAGTGCTCTGTGTCCCTATTCTAAGTAGCTGACACACATACTCTTACACACACACACACACACACACACACACACACACACACACACGGAAAGACTGGCACAGATTTACTAGCTATGCCTCTCTACCCAAGCTATTGGGTAGATAGTGCCACCAAGACACTCCAAAACCAGCTATTCTAAGGCCCTTACAAGAGTACCCAATTATACTGAGTAAAATTAATACTAATACAAATGATAGTGTTTGACCAATGCAGTAAGGCTTTCAGGAGTGGCTGCAATGTCACCAAATAACTATAAGTGCTCTCAAAAGTTAAAATATTCGATAAAGACCAGCCACAATGAAGTTTTTTTTAAAATATATTTAATAATAAATAATAAAAGAACAGGAAAATACTAAATATCTATTTACAATAAACACCAGAGTTTCAAACACAGGAAATATTAAAATAACACAGATAAACAGATTCACACAGATACAGAAAAACAGTACTTAACTAATCTCACTATATTTTTCTGACTGATCTAAAGAATTACTACTCTTTGGTTTCTTACTAAAGCAAGGCAAGATGTAATGGGTGAGTGATCCTTCTAAGTCAAGTTTCAAAAACAGACTACACTGAGACTTCTGTCTCATCTAGTATTAACTTATCATTTCATTGCTGGATTACAGAATGACTTCTGGTTCCCATACTACCCCCTTTACTAGAACCTGAATCAGAATCTCGCACGTACAAGTTATCATACACACAGATGGAGCTTTGGTAAGATGTGTTATAGCATCTGGAAGCCATAAAACCATTTCGACATTTCCACCTTTCCAGGGTAGCAATTAGTTCACTGCTAAGGACAATATAACAGAATTCCTATTCCTTATTTTCAGAGACATTTCGTCTCTGGCTGTAATCAGAACTGTAAGATACAATATTTATGACCTACCAGGTAATTTAATTTCAAACTGTTTTTCAAAGTTAGCTGGACTGAGATTAACCACTTCTCTTCCAGTATCCTCTGTCACAATATTAATTTCAGCAGTTATAATGCAGTCTGACATACAGGTATATTTATTTTTTCTGTCCAGCAGGACCCACTCTTGGTACATTGTTTAACCCAAGCAACTTTACAAATATATTCTCAACACAAGCACAATCAGTTTGATATACAAATGACATATAACTCCAGTTAGCTATGATGACATATGTTATACATCCACTGCCCTACTTCTTCTGGCATAGCTGGCAGTACCCCACATTGTCACACTTAATATAATGCAATATACTAAAGTATAATTAGTATAAAGTAAATGAAGTTTTCTCCCCTGGTCTTCACTGAAACTGTATATTACCCAATCAGACTTTCCTGATAAACAAAAGCAAGCAAATAAATAAAATAAATCAATAAATTATAGTAATAATAATAATAACAATAGTGCCCATTTAGGACACACATTCTCTATTCAGGGATGACTTAAGAGCAGTGTTCACTTAAGTGACTTGCTCAACGTCGCATCGTATGCAAATGAAGGGTGAGGGAATCAAACCCTGTATGACAAGAACTGCAGCTTACAGCTGTAACCCTTGTATATTGATATGGTCATCTGTAAGCAGCTTCAGAGCTGCACATAGAATGTTTTCAAAATGGATTTTGCTTGTGATGTAGCACAAAAACTACTTTTGTCTGGGTAGTTAATTATCCCTTTATGGCTAAGAGGTTAGCAGTTCTGTAAAGTATTTATTCTCCTTAATCTCTTGACAGCATGCAGTAACATTGACCACAGCCTTTTGATTGAACATATACAATCTTTCTGTGGTCTGTTCAAAGGATCTTAGGATGTTACTAGGCTAATGGTACTAGGGCTCTTACAAGCCTAGCCAAGGACAACCCCTGTTCCTAAGAATATCAAGGTATTAAGCAGAACTAAGTCAACAACTACTGCCCCTGTAGCGGGACACAGGTGAAACTCCAGGCGTGAATTTGTGGTTTCCCATCCAGTCATCCAAATTACAGTTAAATAGGGTCCGCGAGAGGCTCTGTTTCACCTGAACTGGAAGTTTATTCAAGACGAGAGGCAACCTCTGTGAGACATATCTGTCTCTCCAGCAAGTCCTGCTGATGTCACATACTAGATTGAGTTCCCTAGAGTGAGTGCATCTTATACCATTTGATTCACAAATGTGCAGCATTCCCATTAGGGCATGATCCAAAATTGCTGTATATGCAAGGCAGAGGTCACCTCTGAGTAGTCTGTAAGACTGAGTGTAGTGACAGTGATTTCAGTCTGTCAACATATTACACACTGAAGACCCTGAATTTTCTTTGTAAGAAACCTTTGAATTCTTTCCAGTCGCTGCAGGTGCCTGATAAGGTACATAACAAAGGTAGCACTGTTCTGTGTTATTGGTCTGATGAGTGAGGAGTACAGGGGGATTATAACCTGTTTTGTTCTGGATGCAATGCTCTTTATGCGGTAGGCGATGTAGAAAGCCTTTCTTACCACTGTGGAGACGTGATGGTCAAATGAAAGGTTTCTGTCAACCTGTGTGCCCAAATATGTCACCACTGACTGAGTGCTTATGGTGCTGTTATTAATGTGGTAATCTGCAAAGACATTGCCCTTGCTGAAGGGGATGATAATACATTTTTTGCATTGAGTTTTAGCCCATGACTTTGGCACCAGTCATTTGTCTGTGTAAGTCCCTCTTGTTGGATGTTGACATTGCTTGGGGACTCGGTGACTGCCCCCAATTTGCAGTCATCAGCAAACTTTGTCAGCCATAGGCCTTTTGTTTTAGCCTGTACATCCAAGAAGTAGATTCCTAACAATAGGGGCCCCAGCACTGATTCCTGGAGAACACCACTGGTTATGGGTCTGCTGCTGGAGGTAGGATCACATATTGTGACTGTGTGCGTTCCATCGGTGAGGCAGTTTGCAACCTACCTGACAGTATAAGGGTTGCTCTCCAGCTGGGTAAGTTTATGAATGATGCCTGAGTGGGGAATAGTTTCAAAGGCCTTGACCAGGTCCAGGTAGGCCATATGTTATCAACAGTCTTAGGACGATTTGTATATTATCTGTCCTGCCATTCTCAAAAAAATCTGCTCTAGATTTATCTTTTGCTTAGGAATATAGAGTACTGTTTATAGTTTTTATGGTACGTCACTTTTTTTAATTTCTCCAAGTCTTTTGGGTTTCTAATTCCATGACAGGAATGTATCCTATACCTAAGTCAAAGTATGATTAAAGTTCGTGAAATTATTATTGTTTCAATCTGTGATGTTAACCAGAAGTGCTCTTTGCAGCACCCACACTGTGCCCAGTAATGACTCCTCCTGCAAATTCTTATGGAATTACATGCATCTGTAACATATCTATGTATGATTGTAAATTCCTTTTATAAAACCCGTTGCTCCTACTACTGTTGGAACTGTCTTGGTATCCTCCTTCCCTATTGCCGTCATTTCTGCCTGCAAATTCTGGTGTTTTATGACTTGTGTCTTTCTGTATGTAAGACACTGTAGTCGCTGGGTGTAGCAATTTCAGTGATCAATGATACTTTTGTCTTCTTTTCATGGACTACTATATCTGGTTTTCTTGCATCTAATTTTTGAACTGTTGGTGATGGGTGATCCTATGTGATATGAACTTTATTATTTTATGCACTGTTTTGTGGCTGATGTTTACAGTGTTTCAGCTGCTTCATTGTTATAATGTTTGCACAGTCCCCAGTGCAATAGGCTTGCCACATTATTATGCCTTTCAGTATACCATCCTTCTGCCATTAGTATGTGACAACTAGCAAAAAGATGGACTCCTGTTTTCATTTCTGTTTTACAAAACCTGTATTTGTTTTTCCCACATGTTCAGTAGACTTTGTAAACCAACATGTACATAGTCCATGTAGGCTCCAATATTAACTTTTTGTCTTTTGGTTTGACTTCACATCCCTGCATTCAGTCCTGATCAACATGAGTTTGTTCCCAGAGAGTTTTCTGTACTTGCAACTATATTTATGCATTTTCCACATTTCTTCCTTTCTCATCTGATCCTTCACCTTATATTCTTTCTTTTGTTTTTTGGCACATTCAGTTGCAGCCTGATTTTTGTCTACTTCTAGTTTGATTTCCATTCCCACTTGACACCAATATACTTTTGCTAAAGTAAGCAGGGAAGTCATCTTAGACTTACTGTCCTCATGTTTTAAAACTTTCATTATGTTTCGGTCTTGTGAGGTCAGCAGATATGTATGCAGTCCCATGACTGCAGATCTATACATTTAAAAAAGTTTTGAGGAGGCCCATACTCCCTTCAGAATGGGGAATATGTAGTCTTGGTATGCACCAATTTTATAAATCATTTGATGAGCTTGAAGCATCCACCTTGTTTTCCTGTCCAAACTATCCAACACCTCTTGGGACCAGTCAGTCACTCCAGAACTGTAAGTTATGATAGGAAGAGCAAACTGGTTTATAGCCTGGACTTTGTTCCTAGATGTCAGTGCTGTTTTCATTATTAATTTAAGTCTTCTAAAAAATTACTTACTAAGTTTTATTTATCTTTGTTCATGTGTTATTGTTGATCCTTCATTGATTCAAAAATATTTATATACTTCCTCTTGCTCAAGTTATTTATATCACATGCCTGTCTCAAACTGATGCTTTCTTGGTGCTACAGGTTTCCTGCTTTAAAGGTTGCTTTTGCATATTTATCAAGACCAAATGACATTCTTAGATCATCTGAAAATGTTTTGACCACTTGCAGTTGTGCTTTCAGTTCCTCATCTGATGAACTATACAGATGTTCATCATGTTTCACTGTTGCAGTCATTACTCTTGGGTTATGTCAGCCTGAATTCCAAAGTCCTGGTCCGGCGTCGGTTGCTGTCGCCTCTTCCCTGACGTCAGTGCACCAGGGGTATAAAAGATGCAGCCAACGCCATTTTCTTCAGTCTTTCTTGCCACGCGGTGCCCAAAGCAAAAGCAGTTCACAAGTGCCGGTCGGCCGACTCCTGAGATTTTCAAAAACGAATTTCAGATCCAAAGTCTTCAATAAAGCTAAGTACCCCATTGGGGAAACTTTTTTCTTGCTCCAGACCGATGTCAGAAAAAGTTAACAATTGTATTTCTTGTGGAAAGCAAATAGCTCATAAGGATTTTCATTCTTACTGTATTCCTTGCCTAGGCCCCGACCACGACGTTGCTAGCTGTCGGTTTTGTGCTAGATTTAACCAAAGCACTATTAAGTGTCGGTATGATTTTGCCTTTCATTACTTTGGCCAAAGGTTTAATTATATAATGCCGTCGGAACAGCTGACGACCGGAGTTTATAAAAAGCGCAAGGAAAAGGAAAAAAACAGGCATCCAAGATCCAAAACCAACGAAGAGGCCTGTGCTAGACCAGTCGCTGGTTCGCCGGTTCTCAGTGAGGCGCTTTCGCAGCCCCTGACACCCGCTACCTCAGAGTCACAGACCGCTTCCGACTCCCACGTGGAGACAACTAGGCCTCTGGATACTCAAGGTATTGGACACTCGGAAACTATTCCCTCAGATGGGTCCAGAGCCGCTGAGCAGGCATCGGCTTCTGAGGGTGTTTTCAGACCTACACAGATGTTCTTCATCTCACATTGCTGCAGTCCTTACATATGGGTAGTCCGCTGTCCCTCGGTCGGCCCGAATACCAAAGTATTAGGCTGACGTCGGTCAAGGGCGCTCAGAACTGACATCAGAGCGTCAGGGTACAAGAGCGCATGACCGACGTCATATCCTCAGTCTTTTTTGCCGCATGGTCCGATGCAGAAGCAGCGTTGCGAGTGCCGTTCGGCGTTCTGAAATTTTCGTATTCTGAGTTTCAGACCGAATCCAAGTTGGGCTAAGTACCCCGTTGGGGAATATTTCTGTTTTTTCTTGCCTCTGTTATTTACCGGATGTCAGAAAAAGTGAATAATTGTATTTCTTGTGGGAAACAGATACCGCATAGGGATTATCACTCTCTTTGTATTCCTTGTTTGGGACCTGAGCACGACGTAGGGTGTCGCTTTTGTGCTAAGTTTAATAAGCGCACCATCAAGCGTAGGTTAGATTGCGCTAGGCTTGTTTTCGGTAAGCGGTGTAATTATAATATGCCGTCGGATCCTCCGACGCCCGCTACCGCGAAGAAGCGCAAAAACAAATCTTTAAAACCCAGACAGGATGAGTCGTCCGTTCCGGACGCCGGCTCTTTAGGAACCACAGGGGAGTCTGTGGATCCGGCCGAGGTTTCAGTTGAGTCTCAGGAGGAGACTTTGATTTTGCAAGATGTGGCCTCTCCGGAGGCAGGTCAAGCTGAAGGGGCCTCTCAGGTTACTGTTCTCCCTGCCTTACCCAAGGGGATTAGGCCTTCTCCTTCTGTTTCTAAGGCTTCTTCCAAAGGCAGGGCTAGTTTTCCTTTCCCTGGTGTCAGTCCTAGTTCTGCAAGTTCTGTGCCTAAAAAGCACATGCTTAAAATGGCAGAAGATTTAATTACTTTGATAAGAGGTTCTATGCCCCCTCCTGATAAGAGGCCCAGAGTGGAGCCAGAGTTGGAGAGTTTGGAACTGGCCTCAGATGATTCAGAGTCTTCGGCTGAAGACATTTAGGATTTTCCTACTTATTCTGATTCTGATGTGGAGGATTCCACTCCTTCTGCTTCTCCTCCAGAAGATTTTTCATTCTCAGACACACTTCATTCTATGAGGGAGCATTTTAAATGGGAAGGTCAGGATTTCTCTGATTCCCGGAAGAGGCTTAGGGAGTTCTTGTTTTTACCACAGCATAGGCCCTTGGCTATACCTCCTGTTTTGGATGTTGTGCAAGATGTTTTCTCCGAGGCTTCCCTTAATCCAGATTCTTTGCCTCCTGCGCCAGTTAAACCAGACAGGTATTACAGAGTACCTGAGGCTCATAAATATCTGTATAAGAGTCCTAGGGCAGACCCAGAAACTATTAGTCAGGGACCTAAGGGTGTCAGGGCTTCTGTTGTAAAGAATCCAGTTCCTATAGATAAAGAGGCTAGAGCTTTGGATAGATGGGGTAAAAAGGTGTATACCTCTTCTACTTTAGCAATGAGGGCTTTGAATTGCCAGTTTCATATGTTGAAGTATCAAAATTTCCTCCTTTCTCAACTAAAAGCTAAAGTGGATGCTTTGGCAGAGGGCATTGAATGTAAGGAATTACAGGATTTGGTACATGTCTCTGAACAGGTGGGTAAGCATTCTTTGCAGTGTGGTTTTGATGCTTTACAGGCTTCTTCCAGGGTGGCTGCCACTGGTTCAGTTCTTCACAGGCACGCCTGGCTTAAGGATCAGAATTTGTCAGAGCATGTTAAATCTAGAATATTGGATGCTCCTTTACAGTCTGAAGTTTTATTTGGTTCTCCTGTGGAGTCGGTTTTGAAAAAGATGGAAGACAAAGCTAAGTCTATGCAGACGGTTAAAGACTTCTTGCAGGTGCAGCCTCCAAAGTTTAGTAGAAATTGGCCTACTAATGGGTGGACGTATCCTTCTTCTGATTCTCAGTCTAGAGGTAGATCCAGACGTGGTAGGGGCAGAGCTCAGAGTACTTTCAGGCCTAGAACTTGGAGTTCTCCTGCACAATCTTCAGGTGAGGGCAGGGGCCAGTCCTTTCGTAAGCAGGCCCAATGACCTGCATTTTCAGCTGCCAGATTCTTCTTGCCTGGCAGCTCCTTTGGGAGGAAAGTTAGCACTCTTCAAGCAAAACTGGCTTTTAGTCACCCAGGACAAATGGGTATTGGACATTATAAACCGAGGCTACAAATTTTATTTCCATACATTGCCTCCTTTCAAAGGCATGCCAGACGTTCCTCCTCAATAAAGGGTAGAGGCTTACAAGCAGATTTCTTTACTTCTTCAAATGGGAGCCATTCAGCCGGTCCCTCTGTCAGAAGTGGGCCTAGGATTTTATTCTCGCCTGTTTCTAGTACCAAAGAAAGGGAACACGTGGAGACCGATTTTGGATTTATCTATCCTCAACACATTCCTGGACATTCCAAAGTTCAAAATGTTGACGTTGCAACAGCTTTTACCTCTGTTGGGCAAAGATCACTGGATGGTAAGTCTGGATGTCAAAGAGGCTTATCTTCATGTTCCTATCAGGCCCAGTTGCAGGAGGTACCTGCGTTTTCGGGCTGGGACTTCACATTATCAGTTCTCTGCATTGCCCTTTGGCTTATCTATTGCACCCAGGGTGTTCACAAAGGTTCTGGCTCCAGTGATAGCCTTCTTCAGGTTGAGAGGAATACAAATTTATCCTTATTTGGACGATTGCCTGATTCTTGCTCAAGACAAGGCCGAACTTCTTCATCATCTACAGTATGTGATGGCAGTGTTAAGGTGCCTAGGGTATTCTGTGAACGAAACAAAGTCCAGTCTAGTACCCTCTCAGGAAATGTGCTTTCTGGGTGTGAGACTGAATACAGCTTCCCAGATGGCTTTTTTGACCCCGGACAAGCAAAAGAACCTTACTCTTTACTTCCATCAATTGTCTCTACGGTCCAGGCTGACTGCAAGGACAGTCCTTCAAGCCTTGGGGTTCATGGCATCTTGTATCCTGGTGCTTCCCAATGCCAAACTGCATATGAGGAAGCTCCAATGGTATCTCAAGAACGTATGGACACAACACTGCCAAAATCTGGACACTGTCATTCAAATAATACCTTGCATTCAAAAGGAATTTTTGTGGTGGGCTCAGGAATGTCACCTAAACAAGGGACTCTCTGTGACCCAACCAGAGGCGAGTCAGATTCTAACGACAGATGCCTCGGACAAGGCTTGGGGAGCACACCTCAATGGAAAATGGGTTCAAGACACGTGGCCTGCCAGACTTCAACATCTACATATCAACTTGAAGGAGATGTTAGCAGTCCAATTTGCATTGCTGGCTTTCAAAGATTTACTTCAACCAGGGCAAGTGTTGATTCAAACAGACAACACAACTGTCATGTGGTACATCAACAAGCAAGGGGGAACGCATTCGTACCCTCTTTGCAGACAAGCGATGATTTTGTGGGAGACTGCTCTCAGTTTACACCTCAATCTTCAGGCAAGGTTTCTACCAGGAGCACAGAACTCCTTAGCAGATGTGTTGAGCAGACAGATAGTGGATCCCCACGAGTGGAAATTGGATCCTCATGTATTTCGAAGGTTGACAGTGTTATGGGGAACTCCAGACATAGATCTGTTCGCTTCTCCACTAAATTTCCAGTTGCCAAAATTTTGCACAAAAATGTTTCATCCCACAGCTTGGAAAGTGGATGCTCTATCATTCAGTTGGAGCAATCTTCACGTCTATGCCTTTCCTCCTCTACCTCTCCTCCCAAAGGTACTCTTGAAGGCCAGACAAGACAGGCCATCCATGATTCTGATAGCTCCAGATTGGCCTCGACAGCACTGGTACCCTCTGCTGAAAAGTTTAGTACAGGAGCCTCCATGGCCTTTGCCTTTGATCCCGCACCTTTTGTCACAGGAGGGCAATCATTTCCTCAATGTCAGGATTCAGTCCCTGCATCTAACAGCCTGGCACATTCTGTTCTAGACCCTAGAGGGTCTCAGCTTCCACAACAAGTTTTGAATGTTATTTTGGAGGCCAGACGGCCTAGTACAAGGAAAGTTTACGCTGATAAATGGAGGAGATTTTTTGTTTGGAGCAAAGCTAAGGACTTTGATGTTTCCAAGCCTGATTTAAGTGTTTCTCTTCAATACCTTACAGATTTATTAGACAAGGGTTTGTCTTTCTCCTCTATAAAGGTTCATGCTGCAGCCATTTCTGCTCACTATGACTGTGACCCTCATTTGTTCTCTCATCCTTTGTTTAAGCAATTTCTTAGAGGGGCAAAGAACATAAGACCCCCGCGTAGAGCTCCTACTCCTGCCTGGGATCTCAATTTTGTGTTGGAAAAACTTACTTTACCTCCTTTTGAGCCTGCAGCTACTGCTGAATTGAAGTTTTTGTCCTGGAAGACTGCTTTTTTGTTGGCCATCACATCTGCAAGAAGGGTTTCTGAATTACAGGCCCTTATGGCAGTTGAACCCTTCCTGATTTTTCATAAGGACAGGGTATCTTTACGTACCAATCCTACTTTTATGCCTAAGGTGGTTTCTAGTGTGGCCTTGAACCAAATTATTCATTTGCCTACTTTTTATGCAGATCCCCAAAATAAAGGGGAGAAGATTTTGCACACTTTGGATATTCACAGGCAGTTGCGTTATTATTTGAGCAGAACTAAAGGGTTCAGACAGTCTCAGCAGTTGTTTGTTTCTTTTGCCTTGGGTTCTCAGGGAAAGCCTGTTTCTAAACAAACTATTTCTAAGTGGATTGGTTTTTGCATTGCTTTCTGTTATTCCCATCATGGTAAGGAGATTCCGGCTGGAATCAGGCCTCATTCCACTAGGGCTACTGCTACCTCTACAGCCTTTTAAGGGGTGGCTACTAAAGATATTTTGGAAGCAGCTACTTGGAGTTCAGTGCATACTTTTTCTAAACATTACCACCTTCCTCTTTATTCTAAATCTAGGGCTGGATTCGCCACTGCAGTATTACAGGGCATTTTGGCAGCTCCTAATGCTTTATGATTTTGCCAACCTCCCTTTACCTCTGCTTTGGGATTCTACCCATATGTAAGGACTGCAGCAATGTGAGATGAAGAACATAGTACAGTTTTGTACCTACCATAAATGTAGATGTTCGAAGATCCACATTGCTGCAGTCCAATTAACCCTCCCTCCTTCCCCTCTATAGTTTGGAATGGTTGTATGGTTTGGGTGGTAGTTGTGATTTGTATATATTTTGCTTTTGGGAAGTATTCTGTTTTTGGCTGTGGGCTTTCTTTTTAGGGCCTTCTGACATCTGGGGCAAGAAAAGACTGAGGATATGACGTCGGTCATGCGCTCTTGTACCCTGACACTCTGATGTCAGTTCTGAGCGCCCTTGACCGACGTCAGCCTAATACTTTGGTATTCGGGCCGACCGAGGGACAGCGGACTACCCATATGTAAGGACTGCAGCAATGTGGATCTTCGAACATCTACATTTATGGTAGGTACAAAACTGTACTTTATATGTCAAGCCAACCTCAGCTTCCAAGGCAAAGACTAAAACAGCCTTAAAGACAAAGAAACAAATACAGCATTCTCCTGGACAGACTTCCATGCCTAAGAAACAGATGCTTAAAATGGCCGTAGACCTAATTACTTTGATCAGGGGTTCCCATCCCCCTCCTGATAAGAGGCCTAGGCAAGACACTGAATATGATTCATCTGATCAGGTTTCCATTTCCTCTGACTCCTCTTCAGAACAGGGATACTCTCTTCCTCCCTATGAGGATTCTGATGCTGAAGAATCTATTCCTTCAGCCTCTCCTCCTGAGGATTATTCTTTTGGGGAAACCCTGCATACCATGAGGGAGCATTTTCACTGGGAGATACAAGATTACTCAGAATCTAAGAAAAGTCTCAGAGACTTTCTTTTACTGCCTCAGCACAGACCTCTTGCTATTCCACCTGTTCTAGACATTGTAGATGATGTATTTTCAGAGTCCGGCCTATCTTCTGACTCTTTACCCCCTGCACCCGTTAAGCCAGACAGGTACTACAGGGTTCCAGATTCTCATAAATTTCTATATAAAAACCTGGCTGCTGACCCAGAAACTATATCTCAAGGTCAAAAAAGGGGTCAAGGCTTCCACTGCAAAAAAACCTGTCCCCTCTCTAGAGCACTTGACAGATGGGGGGAAAAAAGTTTACACCTCTGCTACCTTGGCTGTAAGGGCTTTAAATTGGCAGTTTCATATGCTTAAATATCAGCAATACTTAATGGCAGTGCTAAAACAGAAAATGTTGACAATTTCTGAATGTTCTGAAAATAAGGAAATGCAGGATTAATTGCATGAAGCTGAACAAGTGGGAAAGCATAATTTGCAATGTGGTTTTGATTCACTGGAGGCCTCTTGCAGGGCCGCTGTTACAGGCTGTGTCATTAGAAGGCATGCTTGGTTAAAGGAACAGAATCTACCTGATCATGTTAAAGCAAAATTATTAGATGCTCCATTACAGCATGATACTTTGTTTGGTGTTAAGGCAGAAGAGGTGTTAAAGAAAATGTAGGATAAAGTGAAATCTATGCAGACAGTAAAGGTTTTCTTACAGGTACAGCCACCCAGATTTAGCAGGGACTGGCCTTCGAAGAATTGGTTCTTTCCAGTGTCAGACAGACCATAAAGAGGCAGATACAGACGCCCTAGAGGCAGATCCCAGCCCCAAGGCTCATACAGGCCTAAACAATGGGGTGCTTCTACCTCCAAAAGCGGAGAAGACAAATCACAGCCATATAGGAAACAGTCCCAATGACTTTCCTCTGCCAATGCCAAGCACTTATCTTTTGGCAGCACCCTTAGGGGGAAAGCTAGCACTTTTTTCACAAAATTGGCACATGACCACCCAGGACAAATGGGTCTTGAATATAGTCTCTCAGGGCTACAGGTTCCACTTTCACACCCTTCCAAAGACAAAAGGTATGCCAGACCTGCCACACAATCAATAGGCAGAGGCACAAAAGCAAGTTTCATCCCTCATGGACATGAGGGCTATTCAGCGAGTACCACAGCAAGAGCAGGGACAAGGATTTTACTCAAGACTTTTCTTAGTACCAAGAAAGGACAAAGCCTGTAGACCAATACTGGACCTGTCTATTCTAAACACTTTTCTGGACGTTCCAACATTCAAAATGTTGACGCTGCAGCAGCTTCTGTCCATGCTGGGCAAGAAGGCTTTCTTGGTAACTTTGGACCTCAAAGAGGCATACCTGCATGTCCCAATCAGACAATCTTGCAGAAGATACGTCAGATTCATAGCTGGCTCAATGCACTACCAATTCTCTGCACTGCCCTTTGGCTTATCTACTGTGCCCAGGGTCTTCACAAAATGCCTGGCACCAGTAATTGCATTTTGCAGACAGAGGAATTCAAATATATCCCTACTTGGACGACTGCCTTATTCAAGCAGAGAACAAAGACATTCTGCTGAATCATCTGGCGTTTGTAAAAAGATTACTAATTTGCCTAGGGTGCACAGTAAACGAAAATAAATCAAAACTAGTACCCTCTCAAGAGGTAATATTCCTTGGTGCAAGCTTAAATACAACTGCCCAGATGTCTTATCTCACGCCAGACAAACAAAGGTAACTGACTTCTTACTTCGAAAAGATGGCAACAAAGACCCAGTTACCTGCAAGAAAAAATATGCAGGCTTTGGGCTTCATGGCATCCTGCATTCTGCTAATTCCATATGCAAGACTGCATATGAGGAAGCTACAATGGTATCTAAAAAGTGTTTGGACTCAACATTGCCACAGCCTGGAAACATTAATTACCCTCATTCCCTGCCTGCAACAGGAGTTTTGATGATGGGCACAGGCCTGTCAACACAACAAGGGACAGCCATTCACTTTACCCACAGCCAGGCAGACACTAACAACAGATGCATCAGATTATGCCTGGGGGACCCACATGGCAAGAAAATGTATTCAGGACACATGACCAGGAAGCCAAATGCATCTTCATATCAATCAAAAAGAGATGCTAGCTGTACAGAATGCCCTGACAGCCTTCAAGGATCTACTCCATCCAGGACAGCTGCTGATAAAGACGGACAATACTACAGTCATGTGGTACATAAACAAGCAAGGAGGCACACATTCCTACCCCCTCTGCAGACAGGCCATGACTTTGTGGAACACAGCATTGACTTATCAAGTGCACCTGCAAGCACAATTCCTGCCAGTAAAGACAAATACTCTGGCAGACGAACTAAGCAGAAACCTCATGGACCCTCACGAGTGGAAACTAGATCCACAAGTCTTCAGCATGATAACAAGGAAATGAGGATGCCCAGACATAGATCTGTTTGCCTCCCCTCACAACTGCCAACTACAGAGATTCTGCACAAGGACTTATCACAAACAAGCATGGAAAGCGGATGCTCTATCATTCAGCTGGAAAACCCTTACAGTATATGCCTTTCCTCCACTGCCTCTCCTCCCCAAGGTACTCCTAAAGGTTAGACAAGAGAAGCCAAAAATCATACTGATTACCCCAGACTGGCCACGCCAGCACTGGTATCCAATCCTAAAGAGCTTGTCTCAAGGCCCAGCCTGGGCGTTACCTCAAGTTCCTCATCTACTGACCCAACAAAACAATCAGATCCTGCACAGCCAACTCAGAACCCTAAATTTGGCTGTATGGCGGATAATATAACCACTCTGAACACACCTCTCTCTAAAACAGTTATGGATGTTATTTTGGAGGCCAGGAGGCCCAGCATCAGAAAATCTTATGCAGAAAAATGGAAGAGATTCTGTGCTTGGAACCAGGCACAAAGAATTGACGCGCTTGTACCAAATATTCCTCAGATTTTACAATACCTAACTGAGATGCTGGACAAAGGCCTATCCTTCTCATCAATTAAGATCCATGCCTCTGCCATTTCAGCTCATTACAATACGGACCCACCTATTTTTTCACATCCACTGCTAAGGCAGTACCTCAGAGAGGCCAAAAACATAAGAACTCCAAGGAGAGCACCAATACCTACATTGGACCTCAATTTTGTCTTGGAAAAGTTAACACTGCCTCCTTTTGAGCCAGCCAGTACAGCCAAAATAAAATTCTTATCATGGAAAACAGCTCCGCTCCTAGCAATAACTTCAGCAAGAAGAGTCTCAGAGTTACAGGCATTAATGGCTGTGGAACCTTTTATTATTTTCCATCTGGACAGGGTTTCTCTAAGGACAAACCCAACATTTATGCCTAAGGTAGTGTCCAGTGTGGCTCTTAACCAAACCATTCATTTGCCTACCTTTTATCCAAACCCACAGAATAAAGGGGAGCGATTTCTGCATTCTTTGGACATACACAGACAGCTATGTTTCTACTTGGACAAAACAAAAGCTTTCAGAAAGACTGAGCAACTTTTGGTGGCATATGCTGGAGGATCACAGGGAAAGGCTATTTCAAAGCAGACTATTTCAAAATGGATAGGCCACTGCATTCATTTCTGCTATTCACAACATGGCAAATCAGTACCTAAGGGCATTAGGCCACATTCAACCAGAGCAGCAGCCACTTCAGCAGCCTTCCTCAGAGGAGTACCAACCAAGGATATTTTGGAGGCTGCAACTTTGACAGTGCACACTTTTACAAAGCACTACGACTTACCTCTTTACTCTAAATCCAGAGCAGGCTTTGCCACTGCAGTTCTGCAGGGCCTCATAGCCACTCCTAATTCTGTTTAGGCCCAGGCACCCAAACTCAGCTTTGGGATTCAACCCAAGAGTAATGACTGCAACAGTGAAACACGATGAACATAGTACAGTTGTGTACCTACCATAAATGTAGATGTTCGAGTGTATTCACTGTTGCAGTCCAGGTTACCCTCCCACCATCTCCCTTTCATTGCTGGGACTTATCTGTACTTCTCTATTCTATACAACCTATGCAGTGTATTTGCGTGTAGATGAAGGTAATGTTTATGTTTGTGCATGCTTTTTTTATAAGCAGAATTTTTAGCCTACCCTTTTGGGGGCACCTGACATCTGGGGAAAGAAAAACTGAAGAAAATGGTGTCGGCTGCATGTTTTATACCCCTGGCGCACTGACGTCAGGGAAGAGGCGACAGCAACTGACGCAGGACCAGGACTTTGGAATTCAGGCCGACTGCGGGTAGCCTGCTAGCAGGATAACCTAAGAGTAATGACTGCAACAGTGAATACACTTGAACATCTACATTTATGGTAGGTACACAACTGTACTTTTTAAATCATAGGTTTATAGATTCAAAGGTGTGTACTAGGCTAATGGCCGTGGAGCCTTCACAAGCCTAGCCCATAGAAGTGCCCTGGCATCGTTCTGCCCAACATTAATTCCCAGTGCCTCTATCAAGTAGAGCCACTGGAGTGATCCCCTGGGTGAACTTTCTATTTCCCATCCACTCATCAAGATTTCTCTTGAAGATGGCCAGTGAGGTGCCCTGCTTGACATGTATGGGAAGTCTATTCCAGAGCATGGGCAGTCTCTGGGTTATGAACCTATCCCTCCAGCATGTTCTGTTGATTGTGATAATGAGGTTGAGGTCTCTGGAGCATGTGGTGCGGCGGGATTGGGATTTCTTTAGATGTAGCATTTCTAACAGAGCTGGGTCAGACATGTCTTTGTAAGTCAAGCAGAGATTCTCTTAGTAGACAATATGAGACAGAGAATAGCTGGAGTTTTTTGAGTCTGCCCATGTAGGGCATGTGTTTAAGGCCTAGGATCCTCTTCATGAGGTACTTTTGTGACCTTTCCAGCTGTTGCATGTGTCTAGTGAGGTACATGCTAAATGGGGCATTATACTTGATAATTGGCCTAATGAGGGAAGAGTAGAGAGAGAGATGATGACCTCTTTCTTTCTGGATACAAAACCCTTGGTAATGAGATGTGCCACATAGAAGGACTTAATGACCTCAGTGGCAATGTGGTGGTCGAAGGAGAGGTTGCTGTCAACCTGTGTCCCCAGATTTCTTATAATACCTTCAGTGTTCAGTGGGCTCCCATCGATGTGGTAATTAGTGGGAACTGAGTTTTTCCCAAAGGGGATGACAACACATTTTTTGGCATTAAGCTTGGTCTCAGTGAGGCTTTTCTGTAAGATGTCTACATCACTTGGGGAGTTGTTAATGGCTCCCAGCTTGCAGTTGTCTGCAAACTTGGTCAGCCAGAGTCCCTCCTTGTTGGCTTGGACTTCTGAGAATTAGATGCCAAACAGGAGAGGACCCAGGACCAATCCCTGTGGGGATCCACTTGTGACTGGTCGTCAGTATAACTTGGAGTCTGCTACTTTCACACTGTGGGTTCTATCTGTGAGCCAGTTTGCAACCCATCTAGTGATATAGGGGTTGATGCCTAATTTGGTGAGTTTATCAATAATTTCTGAGTGGGGAATGGTATCGGAGGCCTTGGCCAGATCAAGGTAGGCTGTATGGAACTGCCTTGCCCTTATCCGCAGCTCTGGTGACTGACTCAAAGAAGTCAACCAGGTTGAGCAGGCATGATCTACCTTTCACAAAACCAAATTGCCTGGTCTAGTTTGGAGATTCTCTATATCCTTGTTAATTAGGACCATGATGATGTGCTCCATTCCTTACATATCAGACTCATCAGGCTAATGGGGCAATAATTCCCAGGGTCTGTAGTCACTCCTCCTTTATGGAGAGGAATGATGGTAGCAGCGTGCCAGGGACAAAGCCTGAAGTGAAACTGTGATTGAACAGGGCACACAGATGTGGTGTCAGTTCATTTTGTAGTTCATGTAGAAAACATTCAGGGATATTGTCGGATCCCATGGAAGCTTTATTCTTGGCCTTGGACAATGCATCTTTAACCTGTGCTGCAGTAATGCTGGGTGCCTCACACTCTTCCAGTATTGTGATTGGTCCTTTAGGGGGGAGAGAGAGGGGCAAAGTCGGCACTGAATCTGTCAGCCAGTATGTTGGCAATATCTGTTGGCTCAGTATAGGAGGTACCATTGGGCAGTAACTCAGAGCAAACCTGGTTATTGCCGTGGAGATTCTTGATATAACTATAGAAGGCTGTGTGGTTGTTTTTAGTGTCTGCCACAATTCTGCCTTCATAGTTGGCTTCAGAGGTTTTGATGAGGGATCTCAACTTTTTGTTGAGTCTAATAAGGGAGTTTTTCCAGTCTTGGGACTTCATCTTTTTCTGCAGAAGTTTCTTCCTTCTGTTGTGGAATTTATTAATGGCAGGGGACTACCAGATTGGCTGCCTTTTTTGGAGGAGAGTGTCTTACTTCTGTTGGGTATGGCTAGTTCCATGCGTTTATGTACATGTTTGTACAATACATTGGTGTATGATTCAGCAGTCATGCATCTATTTTTCATTGGCATGGGTGATGTGAAGTTAGCCACCTCTGTTTTTAGTAGCCGAAAGTTATCTTTGGAGAAGTTTTTTATGGTGGTTACCTTTGTGGGGGCGTGTGGGTTAGATGTGGATTTCCATGGTGATTAGTTTGTGGTCGGATCTAACCAGGGAAGAATTGACTATTGGTGTAGAGCAACAGTTGCCCATGTTAGTAATAACCAGGTCAAGGATGTTGCTTCCTCTAGTGGGGGTGAGAATGAGCTTGTCCAGGGCATTGGAATTGATAAATTCCAGGAAGCATTGGGCCACTTTATTGGTGCATGAGTAGTTTTCCCAGTTGATGAAGGGGTAGTTGAATTCACCTAGTATGAGATTGTTGGGTTGTTCCCTAATAGTTTCCAGGGTGCTTAAGAATGTGGAGTGATAGTCTTGGGACATGGTTGGGGACCTATAGCAGGCTAGGGCCTGAATCACCATCTTACCTAGTGTTAATTGTACCTGAAGTTTCTCAGATCTGTTATGCTGGGCTTCTAGTCTGGAGGTGTACATATCCTTTATGAATATGGAGACACCACCTCCTTTGGAGCTTCGGTCCATGTTCTGGGGCCGAAAGGTGTGGAATGAATTGTAGCCTGGTAGAGCAGGGGTGCTTTCTGCTGCTTTAAACCAGGTCTCCATTACAGCACAAATGTTGATTTTCTCCATTTTGAGGAGTGCTTCGAGCAAGTGCATCTTGAGATTTAGACTTCTAGCATTGAGCAGCATGACCCTCAGACTACATTTATTTATAGCTGTTACAGTGGTAATTTGGTCTTTGGAACTTCGCCTAAAAAAGGCACTATAGGGTTGGCAAGAGCCTTAGCCAGTATCCGGAAACCCAGGGCTGACTGATGGAGGCCATCTCTGGCAAAGCATCGAGGTCTGTCAGTCATGTCATCCCAAGCAGACAGATACTGTATTCCCTTAGAATGACACCAGAAACTTAGCCAATTGTTGAAGTCAATCATTTTCTGCTTGTACTGCTCTATCATTCTGGGCAATGGTAGGATGCTGCTCAAGGCTAGGGTCATATCTGCCTGGGCCACATAATCCAAGAGCTCCTCCGTGTCTCTTTTCATGTAGTCAAGGGAGGTGCATCTCAGGTCATTCACACCCACATGGACAGTGACAGAATCATACTTGTACTTGCAGTGGAGTGACCTGAGTGCATTTGTTATGTGTTGGATTCTGGCACCTGATAGACAGCTGACTCTTACCTTCTCCTTATTCAACCTAGTGAGTGGGACATCAGTGTGCCTCACTATCGAGTCTCCTATGATTAGTGTATTGGGTAAGCTGTTTTGCCTTTGAGGCTTAGGTTGAGGGGCACACTGTGTAAGTGAGCTATGTGTCTTTTGGTTTGTGCTGTGTTGTGTTGGTCGAGTATTTTTCTGCCTTGGAGGTCTCTGCTGTTTGGGTAGAATTCTATTGAGAGCCTCCATGAAGGTGGGTGTGTGGTTTGTGTTTTTATGTGAGAGCTGTGATGGTGGGTGTTCTGGAGTGCTATGTGTTGCATGTGGTGTGGTGCAGGTGTAGACCTTGTCCTCTTGACCAACTCTTCCGGTCTTGGCTTGAGAGTGCATGGCTTCCACTTTGGATATATAAGTGCATCTGTCACAAGTCTGAGTGTTGGTAGGTAAGAGATGAGGGTTGTCTATGTACATGAGGCAGTTGCTACACTGCCTCAGAATGCCCAAGTTCACAGGTTAATAGGAGAAAGCTCAGGCAACTGACCTTTAGACATGCCAGCAGGGATGGTCATTATTACTAAGTACTGGAGCTGTTTCCTTATATATTCCTTTTTCAGGAAAAATGTCACTCAAGGTGTCTGAGTCTGTACAGAGCACTGCCAAACACTTGAGGGGAAAATAATACATAGACCCTGAAAATTTAAGGATGAAGTATTTAGGCAGATATTCTGAAGTTAGAAAGAAATCAAGCAGTACTTAGTGAGAAATAAAAAATAGCTTGTCAAGAATGAAAGAGGGGAGTCACATGAATGGCCACTGCATGGCTACTACTAATGCTGGTCTCAGCACAGCTTCACGCTGTTGAGATACAATATTGTTTTGCTTCTCCTCTCACCAGAAGCCACATGTTAGTACCAATCCCGAGAAGAGAAGCAGGCCACAGCCTGTTTGGTGATCCACGGTCTTGTCCCAGAAGATGCAAGGGTCTGCAGGCTTGTAGCCTTTTTCTGGTAGATGCCTCGAATAGCAACCAGACCAGTCAGGTATGTTAAGTACAGGCACTCACTCTCCAACCAGAAAAAGTCAGGAATCAATGCACTCTGCTTCTCCTCTCACCAGGATCAGAAAATAAGTACAGATTCAAAGCGGTCGCCTATAAAGCAGTTATTAAGCTTTCTGGTGATCAGCAGTCTCCAGGAAATAATGTAACCATACTCCTCCTCTCACCAGGAGAAAACAGAAGCACTAATCCCAAGATGACTGCTGAGAGGCAGAATGTGGGCTCTCCAATAACTGGTTGTCTTGCAATAGATGCCTAAAGGTAAGATGAAAACATGGTTTATCCTAAATACTGCAGTGTGCACTAGATGGGTTAGATGTGAAAGTAGGTAACTCCTCTAGAGATGTCTTTACACTTTGTTTTTTTTTTTATGGGAGCCAAATTGTAGCCATGACCTAATCTGTTACGTAGACAGCTTAATGGGTTAAGGGCAAGACAAAAGAACAGCGGTGACAGAGAGTCACCCTGGAATAGCCACCTTTAAATTTTTATCCCTGGAATAATAATTTGTCCTTTATAATGGTTTGCCAGTGTTTCATGGTTGCTGTAATGTAATTGATCAGTACATTTTAAGCACTCTTTTATCCATGGATGTGGTATACTGTCAAATGCTTTTTTGTAGTCTATCCATGCCATACTTAGATTCTTCCCCTGTTTACATGTTTCCATTATAACTTTATTTAACAACAGATGATCCTTTGTTCTGTATGACTTTCTTTTATTACTCTTTTGTTCTAGTGCCATTTTCTTCTAAACGACTGTAAACACTGTTGGCATCAGTTCCAGTGTATAGTTTATACATCGTTGGAAGGCAGGTTATTGGCCTATAGCTATAGGGATAGTGTGCAGGTTAGCTCTTAAGTAGAAGTTTTGTTTTTCCTGTTGTTAACCTGGCTAATATCTGTTTGGGGTGCACATATAAATAGTTCTTACTCATGGTTAAATGTTCATGTAAAGATGTTAATACTTTTAGCCAGACGTTAGTTCCTGCGTGTGCGCATAGAGTTTTTGAAGTAGAAACTTTTCTGAACTTTGTTTCAATTTCACTGGCCGTTACTTCATCCCATTTCATATCCTGTACCTTTGAAGTTCGTATTCTTTCTTTTGCTTCTTCTATTCATTTAGCATCTTTGCTATGATTCACAGGATATTCATAGATATTTCTCCAAAATGTGGTGTTTCAATTCCTTTTGCCTTGTTTCCCATTCATTTCTCTGTAAAACGTTTTTGGGTCATCAATAAATTGTGCGTATTCCATGCTTTTCTTTTATATTTATCTGCATATCTTCTAAGTGTTTCTGCCTGTGCTGATATTTTTAGTTTATTATATGCAATAGTGCAATGATGTACAGTATCCTGAGATGTTCTGATACTGTGCATTGCTTTTATCATGTCTGTCTTTGAGTATTTTTGTTGATCTGTTCCCTCTTCTATACTCTTCTAACAGTGATGCTTCTTGTCTTAGTTGCTTTATAATTTTCTCTATTTGACACTTACATGATGGCATTTTATTTCTCCCCTTCCTTTCCCTTACTACCCTGTGTTTTTGTAGTAAGACTGTATCTGTTATTAATTGAGCTGCACAATAATATATATCCTATTTACTTCTCTTATATTGCACATATCTCTATAGACAGTACTAATTAGTGTGTCTGTTTTTGTCTGACTTCTAACTTCTTGGGTTTTATTGATGTTCTGTACTCTCTTTCAGTATCTTTATATGTGTATCCATCACTATTAAATCAAGCAACTCTCCTCTTAGATTATTTTCTTTTAAAGTGAGAGCACATTCTTTGCTCTCCATTTCTTGTGAGCATTCTATAGAAATTTCCAGAACATCCTTCTGTGCTACATTCTCTTCAGCTTCATCCTATGTCATACATTGCTCTTTCTTATGGGAACTCACTGGTCTGTCACTGCACATTGACTGTGTCAAAGTTTCCACAGTTCCTGTTTCTTCCCTTACTGTGCAACTCCAACTGAACATTTCTACTGGTTCCTGTGGAAGGCTCCAAAGTATCTTCATATGGCAACTAATCGGATGTTTCCCGCTTTACTGCTTTCTCGTTAATTTAGGAATCCATTGCTCTAGCCTGCTGTGATGTTATCAGAGTTAGATTTTCTACACCAAATCCTTCACTTTTGAGGTAATCCATGACCTCAATTTCTATTTATGTATCTTCTCCATTACTAATCCTCTTTTCTACTTTTCCTCTTTGTTTTCTTATTTTTTTGTATTGAAAAATTGTCCATGTCCAGATGCCTTTGCCTGTGTTTACAAATGCTCTTCAAATATCATTGGTGCTGCTGCTTTTGTATTGATTAGGTTTTGTTTCTCCCTTGCATAAATATTGCACTCTATTAAATCTCTTTTTCTTTTTCCATGTCCGGTGCCAGGATCTGCCACACAACGCACGCACTCAGGGCACTCCACATCAAGTACAAATATGACTCTCATTGTCCATGTTGGTGTGAATGACCTGAGATGTACCTCCCTGGACTACATGAAAAGAGACAAAGGTTTTTGTCAAAGGACAAAACCACCACCGTAACAGGTACAAGCATGCAAAATCTGAAGGTAATGCTACTCAATGCTAGAAGTCTAAACCTCAAAATGCACTCTCTCGAGGCACTCCTAAAAATGGAGAACATCGATATCTGTGCAGTAACTGAGACCTGGTTCAAGGCTCCAGAGAGCACCCCTGCATTACCAGGCTACAACTCTTACCACACTTTTCGGCCACCAAAGCAGGACCGAAACACTAAAGGTGGAGGAGTGTCAATATTCACCAAGGATATTCACACCACCAGGCTAGTTGCCCAACACAATGCGTCTTAAATTCTCCAGGTGCAACTAACACTAGGTAAGACTGCAATCCAAATTGTAGCTTGCTACAGATCCCCCACCATACCCCAAGATTCTCACTACACCTTTCTACACATACTGGAAAATATTAAGATAGACCCAAACACCCTAATACTGGGTGAAACTACCCTGCCATTAACTGGGAAAGCTACTCATGTACCAACACCTTTGCCCAACGGTTCTTGGAATTCATAAATTTCAATGCCCTGGATCAACTAATCCATAGTCCCACCAGGGGCTCCAATATCCTAGACCTGGTCATTACCATCATGGGAAACCGATGGGAAACCCCTCTTTAGTCACGTCTGACCATAAGCTAATCACCCTTAACATCCACATCCCACCCCCACCCCCCAGTAAGGAAACCTCCATAAAAAACTTCTCCAAAGCCAACTTCATGCTACTCAAGTCAGAAGTGACAAACTTCATGACACCCATGCAATCGGGGGCTGAAAGTTCAACTGCTGAATCCTACACTAAGGCACTGTACGAGCGCATCCACTCATGCATAAATCGTGCCATTCCAAATAGAACTAAGATGCTCTCATCCAAAAAAAAGAAGCCAATCTGGTGGTCCCCTGCCATAAACAAACTTTACAACAAAAGGAAGAAACTGTTGCAGAAAAGAGGAAAACCCCAGGATGCAAAAAACTTCCTTACCAGCCTCGGTAAGAAACTGAGATCCCTCATAAAATCCTCCAAAGCTAGTTATGAAAATAAAATTGCCAAAGATTCCAAAGACAACAACAAGGCATTCTATAACTATGTCAAGAATCTAAATGGCAATGCTCAGATCTGCTCTGAGCTAAAACAGAATGGCATTAAATATACTGATCCAAAGGATATTGCCAATATCCTGGCAGATCGATTCAGTGCCAACTTCACCCTCTCACCCCTAAATGGCCCATCTCAATACCGAAGATTGCCAAATTCGTAATAACGCCACACAGGTAAAAACGACTCTCCAAAGCTAAGAATACAGCATCCATGGGACCAGATGACATCCCGGGCTGTGTACTACATGAACTACAATATGAACTGGCACCTCACCTAAGTGTCATGTTTAATCATAGCCTCACCTCAGGTTTTGTGCCCACTGAGTGGCGCACAGCTACAGTTATCCCACTCCACAAGGGGGGATCCACCTTGGATCCCAGAAACTACCGTCCTATCAGTCTGACGAGCCTTATCTGCAAAGCCATGGAGCGTATTATCATGGAACTTATAAACAAAGACATTGGCAACCTTCAAACACTGGATTCCACCCAGTTTGGGTTCGTGAAGGGCCGATCTTGTCTCCTGAACTTGATTGACTTCTTCGAATCAGTCTCCAGAGCCATGGACAAGGGTAAGGTGGTCCACACAGCCTATCCAGACCTTGCCAAGGCCTTTGACACCATCCCCCACTCTGGAATCATAGATAAACTTACTAAGCTGGGCATTAATCCCTACGTCACCCAGTGGGTTGCTAACTGGCTTACTGATAGAACCCACACTGTAAAAGTAGCAGACTCCAAATCCAGCTCCAGACACGTGACAAGTGGAGTACCTCAGGGTTCAGTCCTGGGACCGCTCTTGTTTGGCATCTACCTCTCTGAAATACAAGCCAACACTAAGGGACTCTGGATAACAAAGTTTGCAGATGACTGCAAACTGGGAGCCATTATTGAATCCCCAAATGATGTGGATACTCTACAAAAGGGCCTTACAGAAACAGATGCTTGGTGCCAGAGTCATGGGAAGAAACATGTATCCATGAATTACCATATAGGTGGCAGTACACTAAACTCCGAAAGTTTGATAAAAGACTTAGGGACACAAGTGGACAGTGGTCTCACCTTCGATAACCACATCGCCACAACAGTCAGGGAATCCTTCTATGTGGCACACCTCATCACTAAGGGCTTTTCATCCAGAAAAAAGGAGGTCATTGTCCCACTGTACTCATCCCTCATTAGACCCATTATAGAATACAATTCCCCGTTTGGTATGTACCTCTCAAGACATCTGCAACAACTGGAAAGGCCACAGAAATACCTCACTAAAAGAATCACAGGCCTAAAGCAGATGCCCTCTGCTGACCGCCTTAAAAACCTCCAGCTATACTCTGTCGCATATCGTCTACTCAGAGGCGATCTTTGCTTAACATACAAGGCCATGTCAAACCCAGAGCTGTTGGACATGGTACACTTAAAGAAATCCAAAAACACGGTAGTCACAAACAAACAATTTTAATGAAGCTTTCGGGTCTACACCCTTCATCAGCACATGTGCTGATGAAGGGTGTAGACCTGAAAGCTTCATTAAAATTGTTTGTTTGTGACTACCGTGTTTTTGGCTACTTTTGGATGAACAGTGACTTAGTGTATCTTCGTGACACTTAAAGAAATCCCAGTCCCTCAGAGCCACATGCTCCAGGGATCTAAACCTTGTCATCACAATAAACAAAACATGCTGGAGGGATAGGTTCCTGACCCAGAGACCCCCCAGACTCTGGAATAGATTGCCCATACATGTCAAGCAGAGTGCCTCTTTGGCCCTCTTCAAAAGGAACCTTGACGATTGGATGGGAGAAAGGAAATTCACCCCGGGGATCACGTCAGTCGCCCTGCTAGACAGGTGTCCAGGGAAGTAAATAGTATGGGAAGAAATAGCCAGGGAATTGTTATGGCTAGGCTTGTATCTAGTACCAACCTATGAACCTATGAGACATGGAAGAGCTGTCTGATCTTGTAGCCCAGGCAGGTATGACCCTAGCCCTTAGTAGCATCCTGCCATCACCCAGAATGATACCACAGTACAAGGACAAAATTATTGACTTCAACAATTGGCTAAGCTTCTGGTGTCATTCCAAGGGGATCCAGTATCTGTTTGCCTGGGATGACATGATCAACAAACCATGATGCTTTGCTAGAGATGGCCTGCACCTGTCGCCCTTGGGATTCCAGATACTGGCAAAGGCTCTTGCCACCCCTATAGTGCCTTTTTAAGGCAAGGTTCAAATGACATTCACGACCGTAATAGGTACAAGTAAGCAAAATCCGAGGGTAATGCTACTTAATGCTAGAAGTCTAAACCTCAAAATGCACTCACTCGAGGCACTCCTTAAAATGGAGAAAATCGACATCTGTGCAGTGACAGAGACCTGGTTCAAGGCTCCAGAGAGCACCCCTGCATTACCAGGCTGTAATTCATACCACACTTTTCAGCCACCTAACCTGGACAAAAACACTAAAGGCGGAGGCGTGTCCATATTCATTAAGGATATCCACACCTCCAGGCTAGTTGTTCAGCATGATGCATCCAAGGTTATCCAAGTGCAACTAACTCTGGGCAAGACAGCAATCCAAATTGTAGCTTGCTACACATCCCCCACCATGCCCCAGGATTCCCACTCCTCATTTCTTGATGTACTGGAAAATATTAGGGTACAACCTAACACCCTAATAATAGGCGATTTCAACTACCCCACCATTAACTGGGAAACTACTCATGTACCAACTCTTGTGCCCAACGTTTTCTGGAATTCATAAATTCCACTGCCTTGGATCAACTTATCCACACCCCCACCAGGGGCAGCAATATCCTAGACCTGGTCATTACCAACATAGGCAACCAATGTTCCACACCAGAGGTCAGTTCCTCGTTGGTCAGATCTGACCACAAGCTAATCACCCTAGACATCCACATCCCACCCCCCACCCCCCATTAGGGAAACCACCGTAAAAAAATTCTCCAAAGCCAACTTCGATGCTTCTTAAGACAGAAGTGGCAAACTTCACGACACCCATGCTGACGGACAATAGAGGTACGACTGCTGAATCCTATACAAATGTACTTTATAAGCACTTACACGAGTGCATGGATCATGCAATCCCTAACAGAACCAAGATGCTATCCTCCAAAAAAGGAAAACAATCTGGTGGTCCCCTGCCATAAACAAACTCTACAACAGAAAAAAGAAACCGTTACAAAAAAGAGTAAAATCCCATGAGTGGAGGAACTCCGTGGTCAGCCTCAGTAAGAAGCTGAGTTCCCTCATAAAATCCTCCAAAGCTAGTTACGAAAACAAAATTGCCACTGATTCTAAAGACAGTCACAAAGCATTCTATAGCTTTGTCAAGAATCTCAATGGCAACACTCAGATCTGCTCTGAGTTGCAGCACAATGGCACTAAATATACAGAACCAACTGATATTGCCAACATCCTGGCAGATAGGTGCAGAGCTAACTTTACCCCCTCTCTCACCCCCTAAAGGGCCCATCTCTATACCGGAAGAATGCAAAGTTCCTGTAATCACAGCCGCACAGGTAAAAGTCACATTCTCCAAAGCCAAGAACACAGCATCCATGGGACCTGACACATCCCAGGCTGCGTTCTTCATGAACTACAGAATGAAATGGCACCCCACCTAAGTACCATGTTCAATCATAGCCTCACCTCAGGCTTTGTGCCCACTGAATGGCGCACAGCGACGGTTATCCCACTTCACAAAGAAGGAGCCACCATGGACCCTGGGAACTACCGCCCCATCAGCCTGACGAGCCTGGTCTGCAAGGCTATGGAACGTATCATCATGGAACCTATAAACAATGACATTGGTAATTTCCAAACTCTGGACCCTACCCAGTTCGGGTTTGTAAAAGACAGATCATGTCTCCTAAACCTGATAGACTTCTTTGAAATGGTCACCAAAGCTGTAGATGAGGGTAAGGTGGTTCACACAGTCTATCTAGATCTCACCAACACTTTCAACACCTTCCCCCACTCTGGAATTATAGATAAACTCACTAAACTAGGTATAAATCCCTATGTCACAAGATGGGTTGCCAACTGGCTCACTGACAGAACCCACACTGTGAAAGTAGCAGACTTTAAATCCAACTTCAGACCAGTGACATGTGGAGTACCACAGGGTTCAGTCCTGGGTCCTCTCCTGTTTGATATCTACTTCTCTGAAGTACAGGCTAACACAGAAGGTTTTTGGCTAACAAAGTTCGCAGATGACTGCAAACTAGGAGCCATAATCAAAACTCCTAACAATGTGGACATCTTACAAAAGGGCCTCACTGAGACAGGTGCCTAGTGTCAAAGCCATGGTCTCAAGCTCAATTCCAAAAAGTGCATTGTCATCCCTTTTGGTAAAAACTCTGTACCCATGAACTACCACACAGGCGATAATCTACTTAACACCTGAAGTGTGATAAGAGACCTTGGGACACAGGTGGACACTAGTCTCTCCTTTGATAATCACATCGCCACAGTAGTCAGGAAATCCTTCTTACATGGCACACATCATCACAAAAGGTTTCTCATCCAGGAAAAAAGAGGTCATTGTTCCCCTCTACTCATCACTCATTAGACCCATTATAAGAGTACAATGCCCCTTTTGATATGTACCTCACAAGACATCTACAACAACTGGAAAGGCCGCAGAAACACCTCACAAAGAGGATTACCATCCTCAAACAGATGCCCTACGCAGACTGTCTCAAAAAACTCCAGCTTTACACTGTCGCCTACTCAGAGGCAATCTCTGCCTAACATACAAAGCTATGTCAAACCCAGAGCTGTTGTACATGCTCCACTTAAAGAAATCCCAATCCCTCAGAGCTACACACTCTAGGGACCTAAACCTTGTCACCACAATAAACAGAACATGCTGGAGGGATAGATTCCTGTCCCAGAGACTTCCCATACTCTTGAACAGACTACCTATCTATGTCAAACAGAGCTCCTCATTAGCACTCTTCAAGAAAAATCTTGATGATTGGATGGGAAATAGGAAATTCACCCCGGGATCACTTCTGTGGCTGTGCTTGACAGGGGGCACAGGAAAATTATTTTCTTGGGTGGCGAAAGCCAGGGCACCATTTGGCTAGGCTTATATAGGCCCTAGGGCCAGTAGCCTAGTACCTACCTATGAACCTATTGTGCAACTTCAACTTCTATTTTTTAACTTCTACTTTACTAGTCTTCTGTAGAATGTTCCCTCTTTGTGATCTTATTTTTTTTGTGAAATTGTCCATATCTGGATATCTTTGCCTGTATTTCTGTTCAAATATCTTTGGGACTGCCTTTTTGTGTTGATTTGGCTTTCTCCTTTGCACAAATATTGCACCACATCATATGTCCATATTTCTTTTTTATACCTTTCAAAAGTCTCTAGATTTTGTTCTTTATATTTTCGCACTTCCTTAGTTGCTTCTTTTTCCAAACAGCCTAAGATTTCTTGGTCTATGTAACGTTTTTCATCAATCTGTTGTGTTAATGAACACAATTTTTTATTTGAAGCTTCTGACAGTTTCACTTGTGGAAGAATTTTCATTCCTGTAGCTTCTCTCTTAATCTTTTTATATATCTTCTGTCTGGAAATTCTAGGCTTCTTACATAATAGTAGCAATACATAATTTATTTCTTATCCCCAGTGTCCATGCTCTCATCTCTTTGGCTCCTTTTTGGTGTATCAGTTTTTGTGATTTTTGTGGACTATTACTTCATGTACAATGGGGGGGGGGCATCCTTCCCCTGGACTTGGATTAGCCCCATTGTAGGAATTTTTCTGTGTCCTGAGTATTCTAGACTTTCATTTTTTCCAGTCTTGGCACTAGTACACCTACCAGGACTGGGCACATTTTTATACTGGTCTTGTGCACCCAGCTATCTTTTTTATTTTTTAACCTACTTTTGTCCATGATATATCGGTGTCCTCTTAATGAAATGTTGTGAAAAACAGTGTCGACCTTGCGAAGATACTCACCAAGACTTGAGGATGAATTCAGCTCCAGCAATAGTACTCTCCTTTGCTTGCTGACTTCTCTCCATTCAGATCCATATGATGTATGGTACCATTGGGTGATCTTATCTGGGGCAGAAGATTTGAATATCTTAGTTATGCAATGACACTTGCTTGGTGTGACATCTGGACAGAGGAAGGAGGACAAGGAGACCTGGTGGTGGAATGTGGAAGTACAGGAGAGTATACAGAGGAAGAGAGGAAGAGGCCGGCGAAGAAGACGAAGTGGGATTGTCAAAGAGATGAAGAAAATATGAGGAGCATGGCAAAGAGAGAGGTGGAGTAGGCCAAGGGTAAGGCATATGGAGATTTGCATGAAAGGTTGGATACTAAAGAGGGAGAAAAGGATCTATACCGATTGGCTAGACCGAGGGAACAAGCTGAAAAGATGTGCAGCAGGTAAGGGTGATAAAGGATAGTGAGGGAAACGTACTCACAAGTGAGGAGAGTGTGTTGAGCAGATGGAAGGAGTACTTTGAGGTGCTGATGAATGAAGAGAATGAGAGAGAAAGAAGGTTGGATGATGTGGGGATAGTGAATTAAGAAGTGAAACAGATTAGCAAGGAGGAAGTACGGACAGCTATGAAGAGGATGAAGAATGGAAAGACTGTTGGTCCAGATGACATACCAGTGGAAGCATGGAAATGCTTAGGAGAAATGGCAGTGGAGTTTTAACCAGATTGTTTAATGAAATTTTGGAAAGTCAGAGGATGCATGAGGAGTGGAGAAAAAGTGTTTTGGTACCTTTTTTTAGAAATAATGGTGATGTGCTGAGCTGTAGTAACCACAGAGGGATAAAACTGATCAGTCACAGCTTGCAGTTATGGGAAAGAGTGGTAGAAGCTAGGTTAAGAAGGGAGGTGATGATTAGTGATCTGCAGTATTGTTTAATTCTGGGAAGGAGCACTACAAATGCAATGTTTGGTCTGAGAGTGTTGATGGAGAAATAGAGAAGGTCAGAAGGAGTTGCATTGTGTCTTTGTGGACGTGGAGAAAGCATATGATTGGGTGCCTAGAGAGGAGTTGTGGTATTGTATGAGGAAGTCAGGAGTGGCAGAGAAGTATGTTAGAGTGGTACAGGATATGTACGAGAGTAGTGTGACAGTGTTGAAGTCTGCAGTGGGAGTGACAGATGCATTTAAGGTGGAGGTGGGATTACATCAAGGATCAGCTCTGAGTCCTTTCTTATTTGCATTGGTGATGAACAGGTTGACAGACTAGATCAGACAGGAGGCCCCATGGACTATGATGTTTGCAGATGACATTGTGATCTGTAGTGAGAGTAGAGACCAGATTGAAGAGACCCTGGAGAGGTGGAGATATGCTCTACAGAGGAGAGGAATGAAGGTCAGCAGGACTAAGACAGAATATGTGTGTGTGAATGAGAGGGAGGATAGAGGAATGGTGAGGATGCAGGGAGTAGAGTTGGTGAAGGTGGATGACTTTAAATACTTGGGATCAGCAGTTCAGAGTAATGGTGAGTGAGGAAGAGAGGTGAAGAAGAGAGTGCAGGCAGGGTGGAATGGCTGGAGAAGAGTGTCAGGAATGATTTGTGACAGATGGGTATTAGTAAGAGTGAAAGGGAAGGTCTACAAGAAGGTAGTGAGACCAGCTTTTTTCCCACTTTCTGAAAGTTAAGAAAGTTCAGTTACAGATTTGCTGTTCTGAACTGTTTGGAAGTTTCTAGAAGGCCAGTGCTTGCTTGGGCTAAAGGGAAGTCTCTGTGTTCACCAGTGGGAGTGGTTAACACTGAACAGCCTGCCTGTCCCTGGAGGAGTGGTTACTACCTAGAAGCTGTAGTTTTATTGGCCATTTTGGGTCAATTCTAAACTCCTTGATCTGTCTCTCTTAAAACCCTACAACTCTCTTTTTGCGCGGTTTTGCACACTGAGCAGCGTCGGGCAGCGCCGCCTAAACAGGTTTAAACTATTCCAGGCTCCACAAAGTCTGCTCTTCACTTTTTTCTTTAGAACTGTTCAAACTCTCAAAGTAGTCACTCTATTCTCTTTCTAAATCCCTGCACTTGCTCAGCTCTTATAAGGAAACACTAACTAACTAAAGCCCTACACCCTCCTTGACTTCTCATAAGTATTAGGCTCCCGATTGGTCCTTCCTGATCAAGTGAAAAATCAGTTTGCCTCCCTAATCTGATCAGTAAAAGAACAGTTCCCTATACTAATCTGGTATGTCCAAGGGTCAGTTTCAAGGTTACTCTCCAGTCCAGCTGGTGAATCTGGGAATTTTGAGGCAATGTTACAATTGCCTTATGTACACAGACAGCCCTCTCCTCCTTCCAACAAACTCTAATACATGTGAGAGATGCAGTTACACAGCCAAGCTGAAGGCAGAGCTCTCTCAACCCAAGACTGGCACAGTCAGTCAGGAGGAAAAGGTAACCACCCACACCACAAATCCAGTCTCACACAGACCTATTGCATCTGCATACCCAACACATAAACACACAAAAACATACTCAGAGGCTCTAAATAGAAATCTGCCTAAACAGCAAAGACCTCCTAAGCAGATATCCAAGCAACAGCCACCCCTCAACAATACCCACAAATCACATATCTCACAAAATCAGTGTGCCTCACAGTCACAGCCCTTAAGGCCAAACAACACACCAAATACACTTGTTATAGGGGACTCTGTTGTCCGGCACACTGACATCCCGCTCACCAGATTGAACAAGGAGAAGGTCACTGTAAGCTGCCTGTAGGGTGCCAGGATCCACCACATAACGCAAGCACTCAGTTCACTCAAAAGCAAGTACAAGTATGACTCCATCATTGTCCATGCTGGTGTGAATGACCTGAGACGTACCTCCCTGGACTACATGAAAAGAGACATAGAGGAGCTCTCTGACCATGTAGCCCAGGGTGATATGACCCTGACCTTAAGTAGCATCTTGCCGTCACCAAGAATGATGCCACAGTATAAAGACAAAATGATCAGTTTCAACAATTGGCTAAAGTATTGGTGTCATTCAAAGGGGATACAGTGTCTGTCAGCCTGGGATGACATGCTCGACAAGCCACGTTGCTTCGCAAGGGACGGCTTGCACCTGTCACCCTTAGGCTTTCGTATACTGGCCAAGGCTCTTGCCACCCCCATAGTGCCTTTTTTTAGGCAAGGCTCAAAGGACAAACCCACCTCCATAGACAACCCAAGGATAAAAAAACTAAAGGTAATGCTACTCAATGCCAGAAGCCTAAACCTCAAGATGCATGCACTTGAGGCTCTCCTCAGTATGGAGAAAATCAATGTCTGTGCAGTAACAGAAACCTGGTTCAAGGCCGCTGAGTGCACCCCAGCACTAACAGGTTATAACTCATACCATGCGTTTCGGCCCCAAAACTCGGACCGAAGCACAAAAGGAGGGGGGAGTATCTATATTCATCAAAGATACCTACATCTCCAGGTTAGTGGCACTGCACGAAGCATCGGAAACCATCCATGTGCAACTAACAGCGGGCAAAACTGCCTTTCAGTTTGTAGCCTGCTACAGAACACCCTCCCTATTACAGGAACCCCACTTGGCATTCCTAAGAACACTGGAGAATATGAAGGTCTCTCCAAACACTATGTTATTGGCTGACTTCAACTACCCAAACATTGACTGGGAAAACTACTCAAGCCCAAACATCCTCGCCCAACGGTTCCTTGAATTTATAAACTTTAACGCAATGGAACAACTGGTCACCACTCCCACAAGAGGGAACAACATATTGGACCTGGTCATCACCAACATGGGGACTCTATATTCCACACCAGAGTTAACCCCCTCATTGGTAAGATCAGACCATAAACAAATTTCCCTGGACATCCATATCCCGTCTCCACCCCCAGCCAAGGAAATCACTGTAAAGAATTTCTCAAAAGCCAGCTTTGCACTTCTCAAGACTGTGGTGAAATCCTTCAAAGCTCCTGGGCCAGAGGATAATACAGCCCAATCCGCAGAATCCTTTACAAATGCATTCTATGAGCATCTGCAGGAATGCATGGGTCGTGCTATCCCAAATAAAACCAAGACTCCTCCTCCAAAAACAGGAGCCCGGTCTGGTGGACCCCGGCCATAAATAAGCTATACAACAGAAGGAGGAATCTACTACATGACAGAGCAAAATCCCAAAAAGGGAAGGTATCTCTGATCAGTATTAGCAAGAAACTTCAATCCCTCATAAAATCATCAAAGGCCAGTTTCGAAAGAAAAATTGCCCTAGACACTAAAGATAATCACAAGGCCTTCTTTAGTTATGTCAGGAACATGGGCGGAAACTCCCAGATATGCTCTGAATTGTTGCATAACGGTACAAAATATACCAAACCTACAGACATAGCCAACATCCTGGCAGGCAGATTCAGTGCAAGCTTCCCCCCCCCTTTCCCCCCAAAGGAGCAAATGCCTATCCCAACTGAATGTAACCTCCCTGACATCACAGATGCACAGGTGAAAGCTGCCCTCTCCAAAGCAAAAAACACAGCATCTATGGGACCGGACGGTGTCTCAGGCTGTGTCTTACATGAGCTAACTGAACCCTCACATTAAGTCACTGTTCAAACTTAGCCTTACTACAGGATATGTACCCAAAGAATGGCGTACAGCTACAGTGGTCCCACTCCACAAAGGTGGTGCCACAACGGACCCCGGAAACTATCGCCCCATAAGCCTGACTAGTGTGGTGTGTAAAGCTATGGAGCGTATTATCATGGTACTTATAAACAAAGTCATTGGGAGCCTCTAGACACTGGACCCTACCCAATTCAGCTTTTTTAAGGGCAGATCTTGCCTCTTAAACCTAGTTGATTTCTTTGAAACAGTTACCAAAGCCATAGATGAGGGCAAGGTAGTCCACACAGCCTACCTGGACATCGCAAAAGCCTTCGACACAATACCCCACTCGGGCATCATAAATAAGCTTACCAGCTTAAATATCAACCCCTATATCACAAGATGGGTTGCAAACTGGCTCAGAGATAGAACCCACATGGTCAGAATTGCAGGTGCCAAGTCCGAATCCAAACCAGTTACAAGTGGCGTCCCACAGGGCTCAGTTCTGGGACCTCTCTTGTTCGGTATATACTTCTCTGAGGTTCAGGCTAACATGGGGGGATTATGGCTGAAGTTCACAGATGACTGCAAACTGGGGGCCATAATCGAATCTCCAGCTAACACAAGCATCCTCCAAAAGGGGGGCCATAATCGAATCTCCAGCTAACACAAGCATCCTCCAAAAGGGTCTCACAGAGACGGATGCTTTGTGCCAGAGCCACGGCCTCAAGCTAAATGCTAAAAAGTGCATAGTCATCCCCTTTGGGAAAAACAAGGTGGCCACAAATTAAGTACAGAAGAAGTAGTTAGAGATTTGGGGACCAACGTAGATAGTAATCTCTCCTTTGATAATCACGTTGCCAAAGTGGTTAGAAAGACCTTCTATATAGCCCACCTTATCACGAAAGGGTTCGCATCTAGATCAAGAGAGGTCATTGTGCCCCTTTACTTGTCACTCATCAGGCCCATAATTGAATACAATGCCCCTTTTGGGATGTACCTTACCCGACACCTGCAGCAACTGGAGAGACCCCAAAAGTACCTCACCAAGAGGATCATTGGCTACAAATAGATGTCCTATGCAGCTCGACTAAAGAAACTCCAGCTCTACTCAGTTGCTTCTATGCCTGATGTACAAAGCCATGCCAAACCCAGAATTAATGGACATGCTCCACCTCAAAAAATCCAAGTCCCTTAGAGTTACACGCTCCAGGGACCTAAACCTCAGCACAAAAATAAATAAGACATGCTGGAGGGACAGATTCATTTCCCAGAGGCTCCCCTCAATCTGGAATAGAATCCCAATTCATGTTAGACATAGCCCCTCGCTGACCCTCTTCAAGCGAAATCTGGACGCGTGGATGGGAAATCGCAAATTCTCCCCGGGATCTCTTCTGTGTCCCTGCTAGACAGAGGCACAGTAAACTAATCTTAAAAGGGTACCTTCTGTGACCTACTTTACAGAGGCACAGTTGGCTAATCTAATAGGGAGGCAGAAGCCAAATACACTCTGGCTAGCCTTATAAATGCCCTAGGGCAGATAGCCTAGTATCTACCTATGAACCTAAGCTATTTTGTATGGGTTGGAGATGGTGGCATTGACAAAAAGGCAGGAGTCAGAGCTGGAAGTGGCAGAGTTAAAGATGTTAAGATTTGCACTGGGTGTGACAAGGATGGACAGGATTAGGAATCAGTATATTAGCGGTTCAGCTCAGGTTGGACGGTTTGGAGACAAAATCAGAGAGGCGAGATTGCGTTGGTTTGGACATGTGCTGAGGAGGGATGCTGGGTATATTGGGAAAAGGATGCTAAGGATGGAGCTGCCGGGTAAGAGGAAAAGAGGATGGCCTAAGATAAGGTTTATGGATGTGGTGAGAGAGGACATGCAGGTGGTTGGTGTGATACAGCAATATGCAGAGGACAGGAAGAAATGGAAATAGATGATCCGCTGTGGCGACCCCTAATGGGAGCAGCCGAAAGAGAAGAAGTTGTTATACAATGACACTCAGATTTACCTCTCCTTTCCATAAGATGAGATGACAAGTGTTACATTAGCAGATGATCGTGAAGCCATTTCTTCTTCACTTTTATGTAATCAATTGAAATTCAACTCCTCCAAACAGAGGCTGTAGCAGTTCATGCTATCTTGAGGGATTCCAGTGTACCCAAACTTCCATGCTTTAGTTTACAAGATGGAAATAAGCTTGACTTTTTTGATAAGGTGCACATTCTATGAGTTATCCTGGATGTAAGTTGTCACTTTGGGAACAAGTGTCAGCTGTAGTAAAATCAGTGTCAGCTGTAGTAAAATTGTCCTTTTCCCCCTCATTTAACATCTCTGGGATTAAGCACTTTTTCCATCTAAATTTAACCTCCCCATGGTAGTTTATGCTTTAGTCTTCTCCCAGTTGGATTACTGCAAAGCTATTTACCTGTGACTTACCAACAGTGGATTGGATGATTTACAGATATTGCAGAACTCTGTTGCCATATTACTCACTAATACAGGTCATTGCCATTAATATTACCACTGTTCTCCACAACCTTTATTGGCTGCTGACTTCTAAGATAGCTCCACATTGAGTAACAGCTTAATTCTAGCTCTAAAGAAGTCAGGATACAAGGATTACGAACAAAGTGCAAAACGAAAGTTATTTATTTTACAGCTTCACCAGCACAGCGTTAAAAACACATAGAACACATCCAAAGTGTAGTATATCATCAAGCGCTTTCACCCGGGCCCTCCCAGGCTTTCTCAAGACATTAATTACATTGTTTGGTGGGTTCATTTATACTACTCTTACCAGATCCAAATTATTTAATTGATTTTCAATTAATCTATTATTGCATTTATAGTTAAAAAGATAGAGTCCCTTATAGCATTGTCACAAATTGATGGTATTAATTTTACTACAATGTTATAATACACCATCTCTTATTCCACTCTACTATGGGATACAAAAACATTATCTTTTATAAGTATATTTAACCATTATTAACATTTAAAAATGCATATTAAAAAGTGCATATTAAAAAACTTTTCAAAACTGTTAAACCTACTAACAGCTACAATGGCTGTTAGTTGGAATGTCAAAATTCTTCAATACTTCATAACTACAACATACTAAAAACTACCTAGCTAAAACTTTATAGTACACCATCATTTACATCTGTCTACATCTCTTACATATTGTGCATCCTGCATTTATTTCTTTGGGTTTTTGAGCTTTGACAAGATCTTCCTAATAACACCAAGTGTTATATACTGTTGCTATATACCTCTCCAGGCCATAAAAACTACTATACCTAATGTCCTATATTGTTAAAACTTATGAGACCCCTACCCTGGCACATGTCCCTTGTGGTCTATTTAGAACATTGCTCATTCTACTTTTTTGTTATATTATAACTTTGCTCTTCTACTTCTTAGCAAACCTGCAATACTAATAGCTCCATTAAGGCCAGGGGGCTTAGCTACTTCTAATCTTTGTTTGTTCTACTTTTTTGTTATATTATAACTTTGCTCTTCTAATTCTTAGCAAACTTGCGATACTAATAGCTCCATTAAGGCCAGGGGGCTTAGCTGCTTCTAATCTTACCTGCCAGAGCAGTTCTTTAAATTCTAAGGATGTCTCCCAGTCACCTCCTCTGGGGTTAATATGTGCCTGTTCTAACACTGTAAACTTTAACTCCATACCATCACAAGTCAATGAATGCTTAAAAAATGCATTCGTTTCTTTCCCTTTGCTGATATCGTAGAGGTGCTCATATATTCTTTTTGCCAATGTCCTCTCTGTTTTGCCTATATAAAAACTTTGGCAATACTGGCACAACCCAAGGTAAAAGGTAAGTGGTTTAGATAGGTTGGAAGGAACAGACTGCATTAATTTTATGAAAGCACAAATAAACTAGACTGGTATTCCATAGCTGGAGTTGTTAGTTGAAAGGGCACATCGTGTGTATGCTCCAAACCTGGCTATGAGAAAGCAACCTAGACCTTTAATAGTAAAGATGCAATCCTACCAGCAGAAGGAGTTGATTTTGACAAAACTGTGGCAGAAAGTCAAGGTACTAAAAGTGGGAGACATGAGAGTGTTTGTGGAGAATGATTACACATTGTACACCAGGCAGAAGAGAAGCAAATTTATTTCACTATTCAGGAAATGTCGAGACGCAGGTGTGAGATTCAAACTGCTGTACCCAGCTGTGTTCAAAGTATTCTTCCCTGGAGGGATGAAATCAGTTTTGTTGAAGTACATGCTAAACAAATACAAAAGTGTGTCCAAGAAAAAGTTAGCTGTGAATTAAAGAGATTCTGCTTCTTGTTCTTCTGCTATTAAAGACCACAGAGAGACTGTACCTGTGAAACTTTTTCCAATGTTTCATTAGAAAATGTTGGAGTGAAGGAAGGGAGCATGAGTTAACTAGAAGAATCCAAGAGTACATTGGAAATGAAGCAGAGACATGATTTGGGAGATGGAGGCAAACAATAATAAAACCAGTAAGTTAATGTGGGATTACAATGCAGTAATCGTATGTGAAATTTGACAAAACAAGAAAATCTGAAAATATTGGATTTTTTCAGACTTTGTTGGACTTGTGGGGGACTCTAAAGCATATACCCAAGTTCATGTTATTAATGTTCAAAAAGCGCTTTGGGGAGAGGAAGAGGTGGGAGAAAGTTAACTGTAAGTAATGAATTGTTTTTCTTACTAGCACTATTTTTGTGGTGTATGGTTTTCTTTGAATGCTATAAAGTAGAGTTTTCTCAGTTATTTTTAAGTTATAATGGGGATTGTAAACAGGTGCTGCTGTTTTTTTTCTTTTCTTTCTCCCTTTTCTCTTTCTTCTTCTGTTTTAAGAAATGTAGGCAGTGCAATGAAAAAAAAAGTTGTTTAAAAGAGCACAAGAAAAGAAAAAAAATAATGTGCTTTTTCTCATTCTTGCATGGGAAATGACCGTATTAAGAACTTTAGACAGACGTTTTTTCTAGCAAATACGTGTATGCTGAGTAGCAGTTCTGCAGCTGGTCTTCATGTTTCCATGGAAGCAATCTGATGAAGAGAAACTGGCTTCCTGGTTGTCATGTGTTCATGGAGAAAATTTGATAAAGAGAAATTGACTACAGACTGGTGGAAATTGATTGGCTGAAGAAGAAAAATGAGAAGAGAAATTGGCTAGGGCATAATGTTTTCTGAAAACATTCATGTTTTTCCAGCTGGGAGAGGTATAAAGAAAAGACAAACCCAATTAGCACTTAGTAGAAGCACAAGCTTCACCATGCATCGTAGCTTGTTTAACCTTTGTTTTAGGTTAACCCAAGTCTATGAGTGTGGCTGTCAGTTTGGGACTTTTGTTCCTATTAGGAGGGATAAAACTTCAGTATTTGAAGATGCACATAATTTTGTGTGTTAGTATTAATTTAATGTTTTAGGGGGTATTGGGGGTGTGTTTGTTTTTGTTTGAGGGCTTTCAATAAAACAAAAAGTTTTGTAAGATGTGATATAGACTCAAATGGACATGACAAGAAACAATGTTATAAAAGCTGAACCTGTCAAACAGTGTATCCATGTAAAACAAAAGCTGGAACTAGACATTTAACAAAAAAAGGTGTTAGGCGTAAAAGGTGGGAATAGTAACTTTTTAATGCAGTGATGCTTTCTGTAATGTCTTTAAATGTCTATGGTCTCACAGATAAATACAAAAAAAGAAAGAATAGTGCACTATATTAAAAATGTAGAGTGCAAATAGCTGTGTTACAGGAGACATACTTAGAAAGAACTGAACATGTGAATTTGATAAAGAAAGGTTTTTAGGATTTTTTTTCTGCGGAATACCTAGGACAAAGGAAAATAGGAGTACTTATATTAATTGCAAGAGGAGCTCCAATAGTGATAGAAGAGAATAAAAATAATAATGGTTGATTTGTAGTGCTAAGGGACTACTGGCAAGGAAGGAGGATTACACTAACATGTATTTGTATTCCATTTAAAACTGCTATAATGGAGCTTAAGAAAGTTCTGGGAGAAATAAAGAATATTACTTATAGATGGAGACCGGAATTTGATTTGCTGCAGTGAAGATGTGTCTGGGGGGCCCAGAAAGGAAAGGATAGCAAAGGAGGGTAGATTTTTGAAGAAATTTATGAAAATATTTGGTATGGAAGATGTGAATTCATTAAGAGTTTGGAGTGAATTTATATATTATTCCCCAAGAGCTAGGCTAGACAGAATTTACATTTCACAAGAACGTGCAGATTTAACTGAAGGTCTTGATACCTATCCAGTAACTATTTCAGATCATGTGCCATTAATAAGTGAAATAAAAAACACTGGGTAGTGAAATAAAATGAGACACTGGCACTTTCCCACCTATCTGTTGAAAAGAGAGGGATTTAAGGAATAGGTAGTAGAGGTTATTCAGGAGCTATTAGAAAGGATATAAATTTCTTCTAAAATATAGCTAGGGAGTGGAATAAAATTAAGGTGTAATTTTAAAAATAGGGTGGAAATAAAGAAAGGGAGCTATGGCTAAGAAGTAACACAAATTATTTAGAGGGACTGACAGATGTTAAAGTATTGCAGAATAGGGGGAGTACCACAGAACAAGAAAAGGATCAACTACAGAATACTAAGCAGAACATAAGGGACTACCTCTATAACATGCACAAATTTATAAAGATTGCTTTTAAGCAACTGTTTTTTTTTATAATAACAGTAGAGCGCAATGACTCAGGCAACAGAAAGTAGAAAAGGCTATTGCCAAGCTTGGGCAGCGTACAACAAGGAAGGTAACAAGAGATCATGTAGAGGTATTAGAAATATTTCAGAAGTTTTATGAAAGTCTGTATAAAGCAGAGAAATGTGGAAATCAAGAAAATATACAAATGGAAATGTTTATGGAAGAATTAAATATACCATGGTTAGAGATAGATGATGCACAATTACTGACTGTTAGGATAGGAAGATATGAGATAAAAGTTGTGATGCATAATCTCCAGGAAAGTCCTCAGGAATAGATGGTATTCCTGTGGAAGTTTGGAAACTAGGAGGGAAAAAACTGATAAAGATCTGGAAGGTTTTGTGTAACAGTATTTTAATTCATTCATTCCAGTGGAGCTCAGGAAATTTGCACTGTAACTTCCAAAGGCCGGAGCCTAAGCCTTTTGATGGACTCAAATTATGTCCTCACATTTCAAATAAGTGTTAATATCTCAGGAACCATAGTGGTTATGACAGAAGTATAAATGGCAAACTTTTCAACACAAACCATTTTTTATAGTGGTATCATTCCTTAGGTTCTAAGTCCTAAACTAAATTTTATAAGTCACAGTAAACACAGTAACTATTACATTTGTAATATTTTATAAACAACTTAAAATATCTCAGCAACCACTCACTTTACACACATACTGTCAAAAGCATTTTATTCATCTAGCTGAGAGCATTCATATGAGTCTAAGCAGTTCTGTGTTACTTGATTGTTGAGATATTTAGACAAATCTGAAAATTATATAAATTGATATCATAAAAACAACAGTTAATAGCTATTTACCTGCACTAGACAGAGGTCAAATATTAATTTAGTTGTGTTTGCCATTGTGTAAGCTTTAAGATGAAATAATTTAAAACCGTTCTACATAGCATGGTTTTGGAATTATTGATGCAAGTATGAACAAGCAATATTTGATGCCTAGAGACGTCAGTAGGAGTTAATTGCAGATGCACCTGGAGGCATCACTCAGATGTAATGAGTTTAGAGGAGGATAATTACCACCATCCTGGAAGAAGCAGTGGTAGCTATAATACCTAAAGAGGGTAAAGATCAATCAGACCTAGTGTCATACAAGCCCACGTCAATACTAAACCATGATTATAAAGTGTTCATGTCTGTAATGGCTAAAGAATGACAGACGTAATGACAAAATTGATAGATATGGCTCAATGTGGTTTTGTGGAGGTGAGGCAAACATTTGAGAACATTAATGGAACACTGATGATCCAGAGGGAAGCATAATGTAAGAAGATACCATTGTTGTTGGTGGGTCTTGATGCAGAGAAAGCATTTGACAGAGTAAGCTAAGACTTTATGAGCAGGGCAATGAAAGCATCTGCATTTCCTGAAAAATGTATAAAGTTGATTAGGAGGATGCATGAGGGATCGGACATGAAAATTAAAGTGAGTGGGGTCCTGTCTGATAGTTTCTGCTTGAGCAGAGCAACCAGGCAGGGGTGTCCTCCTTCCCCTTTTTTGTTTGCATTATATTTAAAACCACTGACAAAGAAAATAAAGGACTCAGAATTTTAAGGATGTAATTGGTATGGTAGTCAAGAAAAGCTGGCTCCAGTTGCAGATGATTATTTTATACCTGACAAAACCAGAAAGTGACAATGTTGTGAAGTATTTTGAGACAGTTTCAGATCTTTTCGGGACACAAAATTAATGAAGCTAAAACAAAGGCAGTATCTTTAAATTATGTACCCACACACGAATAGATCAGCAATATCCGTATTTATGGGGATGTGATAAAATGAAGTATTTAGGAGTATGGATTACAAATGGTTCTGGTGTGGCAGTTAAGGATATGTGGGAAGGGACTAAACAAAAGATAATACAAAAATGAAAAGGGAAGCTTTGTTATATTGATATGGATAATAAGATACAAGCAGTCAAAATGTTTTTAGTCCCTTTAGTTTTATATACAGATCAAGCATATTTTTATCAACCAGAGGATAAGTTGTGGATAGGAATTAATAAAGAGCTGAAGGACTTTATCTGGGAGTGGAAGACAGCAAGAGTCAAGTGGAATAAGCTGATTCTTTCAGTAGAACAGGGCGGTTTGGGATTACCCAGTTTGAAGGGGTATTTCAGAGCTACACAGTTTAGGCTCCTATACATAGTGCAAGCAGAAAACTGTAATTCAAAGTGGAAAGAGATGATGTTGAAACATAGGAGAAACTCAAGAAACAAGGAGAGACTGTTATTTTAGAAGCAGGCCTTTAAGGAGAATAACAATAATCATACTGAATATTATATCCATAAAGTAGCAGAAATTATTGTAAGAACTAAGCCAACACAGGAATGGAGAAAGATATTCTGCTAATAGGGATGACTGGAATTAGGGATATAGACAATAGGTAAAAGGGGATGGAATTTATTGGAGAAAACTGGCAAAGGAACCAAGGTATTGGGAGCAAATAACTAGATAGAGAAAGGTAATAGAATGGGAAGAGGCCAATAATTTATTGGGACTGCAGGTTACAGATTGCCTTCTCTGTCACGGATTGCTGTCAGAGTAGCACTAAGGTAAACCTTCTCTGAGATAACCAAAAGTCCAAATAGAAGCAAAGATCCAGTGAAAGGAAAAATCTGACAAGCAGAAGTAAAATCCAAACAGACTTTAGTAAATCCAAATCACAAGGTCACAAAGCTTTCAGACTTGCATCCTTCTTCAGTGTGTAAAGAAAGAGACTTTTCAGTCTCAGTGTAAAATCACATGACACAGCTCATTAAACTAGAAATTTCTTCTTAAAAGTATAGCCTTAAAAATTTAGATTATCAATGTATAGCATAAAGAATACATAATGTAACATGAAAAATACAAACTACATATGCAGATAAAAAAATCTAAAAAATTAATTTTAGCTATTTTCGTATAACCATTTTGTTTCTTTTTCAATACTGGTTTAAGACTTGTATTAGCATTAACTCCAGGTTTAACATCTGCCTGAAGTAGTGTTATCCATTCATACTCGCTCATCTCTAGAGCATTATTAATATCACCACCTCTGATCTTTGGATATATAACATTCAAAACACGGAATTTAAATCTATGCTTAGAGCCAGCATCCTCAAGATGTTTTGCCGGAGCATTTGTGTTCACCTTCCTCCTGATGTCTGATTTATGTGCAATAATTCTATCCTTCAACCTACATGTGGACTTACCTATGTAAAATGGAGTGCATTCTACACAGGTAGAAAGGTAGATAGTGTTGCTAGTATTGCATGTAGCCATTGCTTTAAAAACACATTTTCCTGGTTGGGGGTGTATAAATTCATTTTCAGATAGTATATCAGAACAGCATTAGCAGTTATGGCATGGAAATGTCCCCACCCTATTAATTGGCCTATTCTCTTTCAACTGAAAGTCTTTATAACATAGACGTGTCTTCAAACTATTGCAGTTTCTATAGGAAAAATTAGGTTTATCACCAATAATATTCCTAATCTCTGGTACTGAGGACAGTAGACTCCAGTTTCTAGAAATAATATTTTTATCATCTCTTGTCCTCCTATTATATGTTGTAAGATAGTGTAAATGCTCATATTTCTTCCTAGCAACATTACTGTTTAGAGAAAAACTATTATCAGAGAAGAAGGGTTTAGCTATATTGTCTCTCTTATTCAATATTTCCATTTTCAGATCTGAATAGTCAGTATGATAACCCCTCTCCTTAAAATCAGAAATTATTTCATAACCATGTGTTTAAGGGTGTATTAAAGAGTCAGCTATCGTGGGTCAGTAAATTAAATACTAGTTAAGAGAGATGTGAACAAAAATGAATGAAATGAAAAGCCCCCTAAAAGGGGCTTAAATCTTGTATCCCACCCTTTAAGAACTTATTCACTGATTCTCAATAAAAAGTACTGTGGGCAACCCCTTTCTTGAAAATCTTAACCAAACTACTCAGTTCTATTTTAAAATTCAACATTTTCAAGCTCATTCTCAATGCTCAGACTAATTGCCACTCAAAAGGAAAGTTTGAACTTATTCCATGAAGCTGTTATGGAATTAACTACTTTAAATACTACACTAGTTAATTTCAGCATGGATGTAATGGAAATGATTTTACTAAACATTTTATAACTTTTGCGAGTGAATATTTCAGACAGGTCAAAGGTGTAGCTATTGGGACGAGTTGCTCCCCTATTCTGGGGAAAACAAATATGTATTAAAGACAGGATTCAAAGAACAGTGGGATACCTACCTGTGTTACTTGGATGACATATTCATTCATATGGAAGGAAAAAGGGAAGGTGAGCGATTAATTCATTGGGTATATCAACAATGTTTCTCCTTATTTTAAGTTTACCCACACACATGCAGAGATTAGTGTAGACTGTTTAGATGTTACTCTTTACAAAGATAGTTCGAAAAGTTGCTTTGTCTTGAAAATCTTCAGAAAGACAACATTTTCTAAAAATTACTTGGATTTTTACAGCTGTCATCCCAAGTATACTAAAAGGAATATTTTTAAGGGGCAGTTAGTCCGAGCAGTAAGAATGAGCTTGAATATTTTGAATTTTAAAATGGAACTGAGTAACTTGGTTAAGAAAGGGTTACCTGCAGGACTTTTTATTGAGAATCCATGAAGAAGTTCTTATAGGGTGAATATGAGATTTAAACCCCTTTTAGGTAATGAATCAGAGCTTTTGCACTCAACTGTTATGACTACTGAATGTAAGAAGAAATCATACACCAGCAGTATGGTTGTTCCTTTTGGGGGGGGGGGGGGTACTCCAAAGATATTAAGGAGGTTTTATTAAGAAACTGGGTAATTCTTAAGGGTAGTCTTGAGATTGTTAATATTTTAGGGGTAGCATCCCACTTTATTTATACAACTGGAAAAAATCTGAAATTTCTATTTGAACATCCTATTTCCCTTATTCAGTTTAGAAACAAGGGAACCTCTTTTATGCTATTTCTAGAAATGATATGAACAATGTCCTCTTTAAACACACCCTGACTTGTCCTAAAGGCACTAAATTTAGGTTTGGGATTATCTACATTATTTCAAGAAATCTCAAGGGTGGATGGTGGGAGGTGGAAATAGAGATAAGGGGACTCCTTTGGCAACTTAAATTAAATGCTGCAGTCACACCTAGTCGTAATGAAAATGTCTCCATATTACCTATTGTCAAACTTAAAGCCCAGGAGTTATAGTGCTTGGTGGGACACTAGGAATAGTAATTTGGCAGGTATAGTGCACCACTGGACAGTATATTTACTTGGGTTATCCTTTTTTATATTACTTCACTCTATGCTGGGGCCAATGGTTTTTACCAACTCATGTGGGCTTTGTACTGGTTTCCATCTTCTGACTGGTTTAACTTTTTCTGTTTTTTTTTTATATGTTGTTTTGCATTTTACGCTTTTCATAGCACAATTCATTATTTACATTCAATGTTTTCTCAATTAGTTTTGTTAATACAGCAAGCTTAGACTCTGTTCAGTAGATAAGAGTTTACCATTTTTTTGTGTACTGAAAATTTCTTTGTTTCAACATACACAATATTTAATTGATGAATCAAAGTCACATGACTTTTTAACTGTTTTTTTAATTGTATTTAAGCATGTTTGTTAATTTATTCAACAGTTCTGAAGAAGTCTGAACTAACAATGGATGAAAGTGCTTGATCATGGGTTTTTTGTAATGTTTTTGTTGTGGAATTAAATTTTATTTTTTCTTCATCAAGGACTTTTAGTTTTTGTTTTTTGTTTTTTTTCTTCTTGGAAGGGAGCCTACTGTTGGATTTTATTATTTACTTCCTCAAGCTCCCAGCTTTAGTGCACAATGTGAGCCTTGGCAAATGTTTATTAGCCTCTTGTTGGGCTGCATGAATCACGCTGTGTTTTGTTTCATGTATTTTTTTTTTTTTTTTTTTTTAGTAGTTGAAATTTAACTAAATGAGTCTGCCAAGAAATAATTATTGTCATTTGTTTAAATTGTTCCATGCCAAGGTTGAGAAACGTCTCCGATTTCTGAAGTCTTGAAGTTAATTTGGTTAACCATCTAGTTAGCCCCTTGATAGTAAATTCTCATTTTGTAAGTGTCACTAAAATCAGTAATCATTGGAGAGTTAGATTTTTCTACCAGTATTTTGTTAAGCCCTCAGTCCTCATTAACAAAAGAAGTTTCCATAATGGAAAATTGAATTGGGTAAACATTTGAAATGTCACAACATGTTAGAGGGATCCCCAAAACATGGGGACTGGATGGCTGAAAGAATGAACTTACATATACTAAGTCCAAGATGCCATTTCTCAGAATATTCCCTTTTCTCTGAGGTATGGCGATCTCGGAGTTGGTATATATAAGTTCAGGGATTTGAGAAGCTTGCCACCCTGAGGTTTTAAGGATAAGAGTGATTCGTGAGATTCTCTGTTCCCTGGATTTTCTTTTTCTTTTTCTTTTGGCTTTTTGCACTTGGAATTTGGCCCCATTAATATTAAGTTCCTGACCCCCCCCCCCCAGTCTGGTGGTAAAGATAGTCTATAAACAACTTTATGTGGTCCACTCATCCAAACAAATTCATAACAGTCTTTTTCAGTTGCCAGAAATATTGTTCTGATGGGAATGAAGGAATATTTTGTGTTATGTAATATTAATAACAGTATAAACCAATTTACTTTTTGTACGAGTTGCATAAAGGCCAATGCAAAGTCTCTTCCATTCCCTCATTTGGTCCTTAAGTTTATTTAGTTGGGGTTGGCTTAATGTGGAAGGTGTTTACCTTACAGACATAACATACAGGGTTTGATTCTCACCTTTGAAAGAAATTGGCTAGGCTTAAAATGCCCTGCAAGGATAGCTAGCCTAATACTATGAATCTATGAACCCGTGACAGAATTAAAATAAAAAGTTCTGTCTACTGATCCCCGTACACTGCATGTCCGAATCACACCTGAATAGATCAGATTGTCAGGTTGGAGCTAAAATGGGAAAGCTGTTAATGAGGTTTCAGGTATAACATTTATTTTTACTGTTTTAGATTTATCAATATTTATTTTATAACCTGAACAGTTTCCTGTAGTCTTAATTCTTCAAAAAAATGCAAGAGGATCCAGTGATGGGATCCAGTGATGGATTAGTCAAATAAACTGACAGATAATTGGCAAAAGGAGGAACATTATTGTGTATCATGTATTGTATAGTGAATAACCTTAAATATGAAATACGCTTTAGGTAATTGGCCAGTTGTTCAAGATATAATGCACATGACAAGAGGACATTCCTGTCTGGTGCCTCTTGAAATCTCAAATTGTTGAGGTTCACAAAGTTTTAGTCTTTGCTGAGGATCCTCTGTATAATAATCTCAGTAGAGTATTAGAGTTCTCTAGGATCCCTTATGATCAGGTGTTTAAAATATTAATTCCAAGTCTACTCTGTTGAATGCCCTGTCTGCATCTTTGGCAACAGATAGTTTCAGACAGACGGGGTTCTGAAAAAAAATTAAGCAGTTACAGATGGCAGTGGGTGGGATTCTGTCCTTCCCTTTCTATGGATTCCTCCTCATCTGCCACACCAAACTCCTCTTTTCCCTCCTGTCATTCAGTACCTGCTGTCTCCGGGGTGATAGAAGTGGTCTTTTCTTGTACGTTAGGAGAAGGGTTTTAGTTAAGAATGCTTGTGGTGTCAAATACAGAAAATTCATGGAGACCAATTCTGGACATTTCTTTCCTAAACTAGTCTGTCATAGTGCCAACTTCAAAATATTATCCATAATCCATTCACTGCTTGTTACCTCTCTCTTATTCCCCATTTGAGTTTTCTGGTGACCTTGGATTTAAAAAGGACTTATCAGCATATTCTAATAAATCCAGATTTCAGACATTTCTTAAGATTTTCTGTGCCTGGTTCACAATATCAGTTCTGTGTGTTACCCGTTAGTCTGACCACTGCTCCAAGTGATAGCCTACTGCACACTGCAAGATATTTACATTTTCCCTTATTTAGACAACTTGCTTATCTCTGCAGTCTTTTTTCAAAGAGTCAGGAATCTGTTACTTGGGTGAGAGATCTCCTACCCAGACTGGCGAAGCAAGAGAACATACAAAAGTCTTGTTTAACACTTTATCACAGGACTGATTTCCTGAGATGTCTCCCAGATACCTCAGTTCAAAAAAGTTTTCTTCCACAGAAAAAAATAGATGTGTATGTAAATCTGTTCCTGTGTTTTTCCCACTCAGATTACTGTCCCAGCCTGAGAATTTCTCAGGATTCTGGGTTTCATGGCATCTATGATTCTCAAGATTCCTCTGACAAGGCTCCACATGTGAGTGGTAGCTAAAATTTGTACAGTCCCAATATCTACAGCACCGGACAGTTTATTTTCTGGTTTTGAGGTTTACAAGAGGGAAAATCCTTTGGCAGAGGTACCATTTTTATCAGAATCCAGATCTTCCATTTTCACCTCAGCTCCAGCATAGGCTGTGACAACAGATGCTTCAAACTGCTTGGGGAGCAGTGTCTATGAAGATATAAGTGCAAAGTCTTTGGATCAGAAAAGACAGACCAAAACACACAAATGTTAAAGAGAGGGTGTCACTTACAAATACTCTGAACACTCTCAGTCATATATGGCTCCCAGGACTGTTACAAGTGTTTACATAGAACACCACAGTGATACATAACATCAGAACAAATGTTTCACAGCAGACAGACTGAACAGGAGCAGGACCAGGACAGACCCTCACAAATGGAAATTGAATCAGTGGGTCTTTCTGGAGTTGATCCAGCTGAGGGGAACACCTCAAATCGATCTTGTTGCCTCTTCTTACAACAGTCATTGGCAGAATTCTGCTGTAGGACTCCATGCAAGCTGGCCTGGGAGATGGATATTATTTTCTTTTACTTGGGCAGGAATGTTTCTGTATGCTTTTCAACCCTTTCCACTAATATCCATGATCAATCTGAAGATTCAGAAGGATTCTGCAAAGATCATTTGGTGACTCCCTTCTAGTTCAGGCAGCAGTAGTTCTGCCTTGTATTGGAAATGGCCAATGGCAGTTACCAGAAGCTTCCCCACACACAGGACCTGCTCACACATGAGAGTGTTTGATGTACCCTGACCCCAAACAACTACAACAAATTACTTGGATGACAGAATCTTTATACCTTTTAGGTACCTATTTTCTGAGGACATGCAGCAGCTACTAGTGTCAAGCTGCTACTAGAAAATCCTATATTAGTAAATGGAAAAGACTTTTCTGGTTGGTTTCAAGACATGAACCAGCACCCTTTCGGGGATCGTGTCTCTCTGGTTCTACGTTATTTGTGCACAGTACTGTCATCTGGCCTGTCTTATTCCTCCATTAAGGTTAATGTGTCAGCCATTTCACAGTGTCTATCCACAGAACCCCCTCTTTTAGTGCAATTGTATGTGAAAATGGTGCTGCATACCAGGCCTTGTAGGTGGCACCCCCTTGGTATCTTAATTTGTGCCTACTAAAGCTAACTCTTGCTCCATTTGAACTAGCTCTTCAGATGACATAAGGTTCTCAACATGGAAAACAGTGTCACTGATCACTCTGACCTCTGGAAGAAGAGTATCTGAGTTGCACACTGTTATGATGGGTCATTCTTATCTCATTTTCCACAAAGATAAGATTTCTATAATAACTCATCATTCATTTATGGCTAAAGTGGTATCTGAGTTTACTTTGAGCAAAAGGAGTATCCATATCATGGATGTCCGTAGTTAATATCCTGACAGAACAAAGTGTTTTTGGAACTCTGCTCAGTTATTCATTTCTTGTGAATGCATGAAGAAAGGGCAACCTGTTTTAAAGCCGACTATTTCAAAGCAGTTGTCCCATGCCATAACCATTTTTTTTATATCCACCACAACAAGGCAGATTCAGTCAACGTCAGGCTCATTTTACCAGGGCCTTGGCCTAATTTGTGGCGTTTTGTAAAAGATTGGATTCTAGAAGTATTATGAGCAACTTGGTTTTCTATTCAAACATATACAAAGCAATACAAACTAGACTCCTTCTCCTGGTCTTGGACTGGGATTTGGTAGGACCATTCACCAGGGGCTCCTGCATCCTAATCCTTCTTCCTCCCAGTCATTGTAAGCTATGGTAATCTAATCGTATAGCTAAGGCTACTCCAACAGTTTTCAATATGATGAACATAGTACAGTCATGTAAGTAAACGTGCCATAACAGTAGATGTTTCAATGATCACTGGTGCAGCAGCCACTCCATCCTTGCATCCCTCTTATTTGTGTATGTTTGGCTGCCAGGGTGTGGACTTCTAACATTAGTTTCCTAGCACACTGACCTTTTCAGGTCTCTAGACTCCTTTTTCTCAGTTGGCATGAAATCTTTGAAGGGCACAATGCCCAAACCGCTCTTTTTCTTGACCTCATCATGAGGTATATAATGGTTTGGGCTCATAGAAGGTATCCTTGCAACTGTGGAATCCATCTGGCTGTTATATCTTGTGCAAGATATAACCCATATAGCTAAGGCTGCTACACCAGTGATCATTCAATCATCTACTGTTATGGTACGTTTACTTACACAATTGTACTTTCTTCAGGTTTTGTATACATATCGGTGTTTTAAGGTTATGAGCAAGGAGTTTGTCCTGTTTTCTTAATTCCTTTTGACGTCCTTTCAGCTTTGAAAGTTCCCATTTTTCTTCAAGTATTTGAGAATATAATATAGTAGTTTTGGGCCTTATTAAAAGAAGTAATCTTTAATTTCCAAGGCTGAAAATAATTTCTGCTATAAAAAGATATATGCAATAATAGTGGACATGTTCAGAAAGTAGTATGAGTCCAACTCCATTGACTTAATTCTCTTCCAGGGCTCTGTTGTAAAAAAACTGTCTTATCCATACAAGAAAAGATGTGAAATCGAGTAACATGCATACTTGATGATAAATCGAAAAATTATGAGTATCCACCATACCACTTCATAATAAGTATCACTTATAAACTTAGCTAAGGGGGGTACACAGCTGGACCAAAATGAACTTTATCTGTATTAGGAGTGGTGTTCCCTTCTCCACCCCAAATATCCATACCCTTCTGCAATGCTAACCAATTACATCCAAGCTTGCATTAACTCTAGTGACAAAAAACAAATTTTTTATGCAACAAATCATCTCTGAGATTCAGTTAAAATAGTACCTAGTTGTACTTGTACATCTACCACTGGGGCAAAAAGCAAATCTGCCATCCAAACACAAAAAAGTAATGATTTCTGATGCACAGTATCATTCAAATGTATTTCCTGAAGTAAAACAAAAATAGCTCAATTTTTATTGTATTTCAGTATTTTACTTCTTTTTACTGGATTAGTCAAACCATTGACATTCCAAAACATGAGCGTGTAGATGATCTTCATCAAGTTAATAGAAAAGGATGAATTTCAGTAAAACATTGGACAGTATCTAAAGAATTCCTGTCTTTTAAATGTCATATAATCACAGTTACAAATCATCAGTTGCCTTACTTGTAATAATAGTTATCAGTATCCAGTAGTAACGTACTGTCAATAAACAGTGAAAGAAAATCTGCTGACTTTAACTGCACTCAGATAGCAACATACACAAAATACAGAACGAACATAAAAAATAATTGTGTGCAACATAAAAAGTAATAAATTGGTGAAATACCAAAACTGAATGTGTAAATGCAAACAGCTGGAACATGGCAAGGAAAAAAAATAATTACAGTTGTGCAATTGATGCTTCCTAGAAGGGCACAAATGTCTCTTCTTGAACAGACAGGAAAAACAATCAAGAGCAGAGTAAATGAGTTAAAATGGATGCTGCTTATCTCCCTCTCATGGCTCTTACATGGCACTCTTGTCTTCCCCCCTCCCCTGACATAAAATGTCACTGATAAGGCCTTAAGGAATATTCATACTGATTATTAAAACAAAGTGTCTTTAATTAATATAATTCATTTTATTTATTTGTTGACATTTGCTGACCAGGAAAGTCCAGCTGGGTCAGGAACCCATTTTCAGCGGAGACCCAGGGAGAAAACCTCCATCAAAAACAATTATTAAAGACAGTAAAGATTATAGAATTGTAACTAAACGTTACATATGTTTCTAAACCAAATATAGGCATATATAGATTTGTAGAGTTAACTAAACATAAAAACTTTTCTAGGCCTAATACAAATTATCATACAAATGAATTGCAATTTATGGTAGTTTATAGCTGATTCAGACAGTAGATCAGTGAGAGTAGTAAAGCAGACAGATTGTCAAATACAGCAGTTAGGCTTTGTGATTATAAAGGATAAAACATGGTAAAAGTGAGAGAGAAGGAAGAGAAAGAATTATGTAGGTTAGTGATAGAAGTAAGGGAAAGTGGAATAGATAAGGGATGATAGGAAGGTTAAAGTGAGAATCTAATCTATGAGTTTTATGAAAAACATATTGTGAGATAATGTAGAGAGTTTGAAGTGATGAATATTCAGCAAGTTAAGGGAGAGATTCTAGTGACAGTGAGACTTTAGTCAAGAAGGAGGTAATTGTGAATAAGATAAAAGTATGAATTGGCAGTAGTTCAAGAAGCTGGAAATGAAAGATTAGAAGAAATAAAGGGAGATAGATTAAGAATGGTAGTCATATTTAAGAGCACGGGCAGATGTGAGTGTTGAGAGAGTGATTTTTAGTGTAAGTTTGTAAGTGTAAAAGGAATCTATGGTAGTGATATTTAGAGGTAAGACATTCCATAGTTTTACAATGGCATAGGAGTAGAGCCTGAGTCCAGCTCTTTTGTTAGGTTTTTATATATTTACTATCTGTTTGTTTGTGGAACAGATATTATGGGATTGGGTGTAAGGCTGTAAGATAGGTTTTAAGGCAGGGCAGCTGTCAGGTTTTACATCATTTTATGAGCAAGATAGCCAGTTTAGTTTAAGGGCATAACAGTGGCATGTCCGTATGATTCACCATTTGCAAATTTGGCAATTTTATGATAACATGATTGGCGCTTGTTCTTTAGGGATGCATGTAGGTTGGTAATAATGGGGGTCACATATAGGAAGGAAGGGAGTAGGAAGGTATTGGCTAGTGTTTTTTGGTGTGATTTTATTGGTTAGTGGGTTTTTTTGGTGCGATTATCCATGAAATCTTTGTGTCTATAAAGTTTACCAAGTTTGAAGGTGTGAAGATATTTGAAGGCTGCCAGTCTAGCTAGATATAATTTGTAGATAATTCTGCCATTTGTAAATATTAATATAAGCCACAGGCTTGTTCTCTTAAATGGAAGAAAATGCTATTAAATGTTGAACTTCAAAAATGTAACCACATTGCACTGTGTTGGAGGAAAGCTGATAAGTCAAGCATTTTGTAATTGTTTGCCTGCTCACATGCTGGGGTTCACACTACCTTATCTGGCCTCTTCTTCCTTGTCAGGTCTGTAAGGGGAGCAGCTATGGTACTATAACTGGGGAAGAACTTTCTGTAGTACCCTGCTGTCCCTAAGAATGCGGTCATCTGCTTTTTGGTAACAGGTGCAGGTTATAATGGCTTCTACATTGGCAGGTTCTGGCCTGATCTTACCACGTCCCACTATTTGTCCTAGGTAGTGGACCTCTGCCATACCCGCCTGACATTTGCCTGGCTTAATGGTCAATTCTGCCCTCTGTAGTCTGCCCAGCACCTCCCTGACATGTTGAAGGTGCTCTTGCCAGGAATGGCTGTAGATGGCAATATCATCTAGGGAAGCAAGGGCAAACCCTCCTGCTAGGATATGATCCACCAGCCTCTGGAAAGTCGCTGGGGCATTTGTCATCCCAAAAGGCATCTTTGTGAACTCATACAAGCCAAAAGGAGTCACAAAGGCTGACCTCTCTCTAGCACTGGGAGTCAAGGGTACCTGCCATTAACCCTTGGTAAGATCAGTGGTGGTATGACACTTAGCCCCGCCCAGCTGCTGTAAGACCTCATCTGTCCTAGGCATGGAGTAAGCATCTGACTCTTGTGTGACTATTTAATTTCCTGTAGTCCACACAGAACCTGGTACTACCATCCTTCATTTGCACCAGCACCACTGGGGAGGCCCAGGAACTGTTGGACTCTTGAATTACCCCTAGTTCCAACATCTCCTGTATTCCAGGAGCTTAAGGAAGCTTTGGGAGAACCCCCTGTGTTAGCCAGTCCAAATTACAGCAAAGAATTTGTTGTGCAGGTGGATGCTTCGAACCATGGGGTGGGGGCTGTACTTAGCCAGATTTCTTCAGAGGAAGAAGAGCATCCAGTGGGTTATCTCAGTCGTAAGCTCCAACCCAGGAAGGAATGCTATGCAGCTGTAGAAAAGGAATGTCTAGCCATAGTGTGGGTACTGCAGATACTTCAGCCTTATTTGTATGGAAGAAAATTCACTGTAGTTACAGACCACAATCCCCTAACATGGTTACACAGAGCCAGCCAGCAAACTGCCAAGTTGCTAAGATGGAGCCTAGGGTTGCACTCATATATGATGTCAGTACAGTACCGCAGTGGGATTAACAATGCCAACACAGATGGGCTCGCAAGACAGGGAATGGGGTAATGTATACTCAGATAGACCTAACCCTCTCAATCAACGTTTCTCAAGGGTCACTTGAAAAACTAGCTTGAGTTCTCTGGGGGGGGGGGGGGTGATATGTTAAGATATGTGAAGGCTGCCAGCCTAGCTAGGTAGAATTTGTAGATAACTCTGTCATTTGTAAATATTAGTATAAGCCACAGGCTTGTTCTATCAAATGGAACAAAATGCTTTTAAATGTTGAACTTCAAAAATGTAGCCATATTGCACTCTGCTGGAGGAAAGCTGTTAAGTCAAGCATTGTGTAATTGTTTGATGTCAAATCTCAGAGCCGAGATGTCTAAATGAAGGAATTCTTATTGTTTTGAGGCCAGAGTTAATGGCTAGAATTTACATGTATAATTTATTTTATTGCTCTGGCTTCCTGACCAGCTGCAAGATCAAAAGGGCTGTTAACCTCTGAGTTTCAGTTAGCCTGGGAACCAGCGAAAAAATTATGTAATCTGAAATGAGTCAGTAGCACTGTGCTATCAATTTAAGGACAGAGAGACTCAGAGCATTTGGCATTTGTCTTCAGAACATCCGACATCATCAGCACTACTTTGCTCTATATGTAAGTTTATTGTAGAACTGTGTTTTCTCTTAGATATAGCTAGGAAATAGGAAGATTAGACTATTTTTTTCTGCACTGATGCCAGAACTATTCTACGGTATTATTTTAAGCATTTCTACGTGATCTCTGAACTCTTGACTAGCACTGTGTAGTAAAAAGTATCGTCTTGTGTTCTTACTATTTATTATTAAATATTTTTAAACCTTTCTACTGTGGCTGTTTTATGTAGAGATAATTTAAACTAGAGTGCATTGCATGTATATAGTGATACTTTCCAAGCCACCCCAAATAAGCCTTGCTGTTTAGTCACACTTACCAGTTGGATAATAATATTGCACAGTAATAATTGGACACCCTTTGATAAGAGCCTTATTAGTAGCTGAGATTAGTGGTTGGTGGCGGTGATTACTACCTTATAGCCTGGACAGAAGGGGCATAGCTGGATAACCTATGCCAGCCTTCCACAGGAGTGTCTGTGTGATTGTATATAACTCATATCCCAAAGTGTGTGTGTCAGCTACTTGGCAGGGACACAAAGCACTGGTTGGACAGGGAGGGTGCTGGAGGTTTTAGCTTGACCACTAGGCTGTGATCTGGACCCTGTAGTTGTGCCAGTGAGAAGTCTTATTGAGGATCTGGAGAGAAAGGGAGAGACCGGCCCCAGAGTGACTGTGATCTCTGTGTGCTCTTAAGGGAAATTGTACTTTACTGTGTGTGTATTCGTTATCTTTCCCAATGTGGAAGCCCCCCACTGGTGTTAGTGTTGAGGATTAAGGCTCCTGATTGCTGGGCCAGTGCACGGGTGTCACAGAAGGGTGTGTGTTTTTTATTGTATCAAGTATATGCTGTTGAAGGTGAGCTTGTCATCTATTGTGATACCCAATAGCTTTGTCTGAGTTACAGTTTCAATTTGGGTTTTATTCTGTGAAGATATTTTAAAATCCTGTGTGAGTGGTTTTGATGAGAACAGTAGTAGCTTAGTTTTGTTTGGCTTGTGTAGTAGTTGTGCATCATTTAGCCATGTTTCAATGGAGCTAAAGGCATCTTGTGTAATTTTTAAGGGATGTTGACCATTTTTGGAGGTGGAGATAATGGTGGAGTCATCAGCGTATTGGATTTGTGTGCTTTGAAGGGATGCAGTTTGATGGTTATTAATGAATATATTGATAAGCAAGGGACCAAAAATGGATCCTTGAGGGACTCCTGTACTTTTAACGTGTTGTTCAGAGAGACAAGTTTGCCATCCAACACATTGTTGTCTATTAGATAATGATTGGAGAACCATTTATGAGTTGATTGAGGGCATCCTAGGGTAGAAAGTTGTTGTAAAAGTTTCTAGTGTGACACTGTATTGAAGGCCTTTGATAGATCTAGTAGGATTTCCGATGTTAAATGACCAGTGTCCATAGCTTTATTCACGGTATATGTGAACAATAGTAGTGCTGTGGTAGTACTATGTGCTGAGCAAAAAACATGCTGAGTTGGTGAAAGGAGATTATCAAAAAGAAATTTCATAAGTTGTATGTGTATACACTTTTCAAGTAGTTTAGGTAAAGGGGAAGAGGATGGAGATAGGTTGATAATTTGATAGTTCATTAATTTTTCCTGCCTTGTGTAAGGGAATTATGATAGATTGTTTCCAGAGTTTAGGAATGTTAGATTCTAAGATGCATCTATTAATCAAAATGCTAACTGGGTAGGTTATTGCTTCAGTAGTGAGTTTTAAATATTCTGATACAAGATTGTCAATGGAGAGGAAGCAAGATTTTAGTTTGTTAAGCTTATGTATTAGAGAGGTAGGTAGATAGTAAAGGGAAAGTGGTTGAGCAGTTGATGCAGGGCTAACTGTAAAGGTTTGATAGAGAGGGGAAAAGCATGTGATCCTCCATATCTCTCTTACAAACGTGTGTGTATGTGTGTATATATATATATATATATATATATATATATATATATATATATATATATATATATATATATATATATAAAATGTGTATATTATCTATCTATAATTCTGTATCTGCCGGTATGTGTGTGTGTATATATAATATATATATATATATATGTGTGTGTGTATGTATGTATATGTATATATATATCTATATCTATATATATATATATATATATATATATATATATATATATATATACACTATATACACTACACCTGACTATCTGTACCAATTGGCTACAGCTTCTCTGATTCTAGCTTTGACCTCTTCTTTCAGATTTCACTTCTCATCAACCACCCCTCCCAGATACTTAAAGCTATTAATCTGTTCCACTATCTTCCCTTCAAACGCAACTCATAGCATCTTCTGATTTCCTCAATTTGCTGCCATTACTACTGTCTTATCTGTACTTAGTTTCATCCCATGTGCCTTCAGGTTTGCATTCCTTTCCTCTGTCCTTTGCTGAAGTTCTTGCTTAGAGTTTGTCAGTAATGTCACATCATCTGCATACGGCAACTTTCTTGATCTGTCCTCTCTGACCTGTTTATTAATGTGGTTCATCACCAGTATGAACAGCAGTGGACTCAGAGCTGAACCCTGGTGCACACCCACTCCCACAGAGAAACCCCTCTGTTAGACCGAACATTGTTTGTACTTGAATCATTGGGTCCTTGTACACAGCCTGCACTAATTCTACCAATGTTTCTGGGACTTGGAACCACCACAGCACTGCTCAAATCAGCTTTCTTGGGACCTTGTCATATGCTTTCTTCAAATCTTGGAATGCCCAGTTGGGCTCTTTCCTCATCTCTATCTTCTTCTTAACTGTCCGCCTCACTGCAATCATCGGGTCGGTTGCGCTGCATCCAGATCTGAATCAGAGCTGTTCATCTCCCATCTTATTTTCTACTACTTTGTGTATTGCAGTGTGACAAGAAAATTCCTGCTTAGTAAAGGGCATGACAGATTAAAACAGTTGTTCAACCACATGAAAAGTAGGACTGTTGAGGGAATACTGCATTGAACATTTGAAGAGAGGGCAACTCTTTGTCTATAAGATTTGTTTTAAATCATTTAAAAGGCTCTCTTAATTGTAAACTCTGGGAAGCTGGCAGTTGTTGTTCCACTGATTAACAAGTCAGTTGCCAAACTGCCTGTATTGCCAAGACTGATTCAGGATAACAAGGGCATCTTAAGCAGTAAGAAATGAAGTGTAACCACCAGATGACTAAACTGCATAGTTGGATATAGTAATTTAAATTTTCATTTATTTAGGTTTCATATTTTACAACTATTTGTTTCAAGGGCATAATCCTATTTCACAAAAGAGCTAGTGCTACTAATAAGTATTTTTCCCTTGGTGAATAAAGAGCTGATGGCACTTTTTATTTCATGTTGTATGAAGGGAATCTTAAGTCTGCAGTTCCTCATCCTCTAAGCCCACAGAAGAAAAAACTGTATGTGTGGCTTAACTCCGCACAGTATGTGTCTGATCATATGAATGCCACCCAATGTGAAGCTTCTGAGTCCACTGGTATATCAATACATTTTAAATTCTTTCTTTTGCCTCTGTCTTTTAAATAAATGAGTTTGACTTCTGTATACTATAGATGCACTTCATCTGTCTCTTTTTTTTAAACTGAGAAGATTTTACTGTATTGTCCAAATTAAAAAGCTGGTTGGAATGTGCTGCTAAGACCATTTCCATGTTCTTTAAATAGAGATTGGATTTGATAAAATAGTCCAATAGTTGCATTAATAAATTAAACTTCTTATCAGTTTTCTCCAGTTGGTTAATTTCCTGTAAAACAGTCTCCAAGCTGTTCATGCTTGTCGCTGGACCTTGATTCAGATAACCTTGTAGCTGGGTAACTGGAGAAATAGCATTACATTTCTTCTTTGCTCAACTCTTTTTCATGTGAAGGGCAACTTGCTGAAGTGAATTTCAGATAGCTTAATTAGATTTTTGGAATTTATCTAAATATTGGACCCTTTAAATATATAGAAAAATGCTTTATAGGAGAGAGGGCAACAGAAAGAGACCCTACTCCTTTCCCATCTTAACCAGAAGTTTGACATTGCAGAATGTTTTGAGAATTCACCTAGAACCCAGAGAAGTTCAACACAGAGAGTTAAAGCTGGACAGGACATGTCAAATAATGTAAGATGAAAGGAAGCACCAGAAGGTGAATAATTTAGAATAAAATGTATAAAGGTCTTTAGAGAATACTATGTGTCCATTTACTCTGGGGATGGGGGGAACATGGAAACTGAGTTTGAGGTGTTTCTTTAGGCAGTTTCACTCTACAATTAACCACAAAACAAGCAGTTATTTGACTGCAGTAGATATAAAACAACTTGCTGAAGTGCTGGTTTGACTCCATACTGGAAAATTCTGGCTTAGCTTTGGAATTATATTTATAAAGGGAAAGTGGATATGAATTAAGCTGCAGGAACTGAGCAATGAGGTATGTCAGCGAGAGGAGCATGGATATTAATTAAACTGCAGGAGGTGATCAATGAGGTATTGAGAACTCTTGAGGTTCCTCTGCTGTGGAGGAAGGTATTTGTAAAATATATATCAAAGTAAGTGAGAGACCTCTTTTACTGAGGTTCATACAGACCAATTTCTATATGTAACTAAGGTTATAAAATGTTGATTTTGCTTTTGATGTCCAGGCTGGCCTGTGACTTCTCTTATTAGTATATACTGTTGTGTGTGGGCATTTTGTTAAAGGAAGGCATCAGTTTGATAACATTATTAGAGCTTTGTTTTTGATACAAGAAGCTTAGTGGAGAAATGCTGTTTTCTAGCTGTTCAGTCTGGAGACTGAAAAAGTCTTTGGATAGGATGAAATGGGAGTATTTATTTACTCAGGTGAATAGGCCTAATTTTATAAATAGTTTTTATTGTGTTGTGAAAGAATACGTTTAATGTTGCCTCATCTGAAGTAAAGGCCAATGCAAAAGAGTCAATGGGCCAGATTCACTAAAAGCTACATAAAGTGCTGCTATTGTCTAGACAGTGTGCTGCTCCAAACACACGATGGCTTGCCATTTGCTAGTCATTAAACGGATCTACATGTACTATAAAACACACAAAGGGAAATGGCAGAATATGCTAATGAAACATAAGGAACCTAATTACATGCTAATTAACCAATCCATCATGGCAGAGCTATTCATAAAGCTATAAAGCAGTCGTACATTCAGTGCTCACTTTTGCCTTGAGCTCCAAAACCATTTGGAATAAGGCACAATTACACTTAGCAGCAGCAACCCCTAACATTTTTTTCCTGTCATTATTGTGTATGTGCAACATACTTTAAATCAAGGTGATGCTGATGCTGTTGCCAGACCTTAGGCAAGAAGAAGGGTGTTTAGACCCCATTTGACGTATCATGGACTACATGGCACAGTAAATTGTCCAGCAAAACTATGTAGACATGGAAACAGTATACTAAATATGTGGTGTATTTAGCCTCCGTCTGAGGCCCATGGTAAGAGTGGAACCTGTTTGAAAAAACACCTGTTTGCTTAATTCCATATGAGATCATCAATACAGATGACTAATGTAAAGCTATTTCAAGATTTGTGTTTCTGAATCATTATATTTATCATGTCTGGAATCCAGCATTTGCCACTCATCCAGTGATTGATATCCACCCACTACATGCACAATCATAAGTCAGTGCATAACCAGCTGACAGCAGAGTGTTCCATAATGTCATGTTACATTCTTCACAAACTTTTGTAATGTAACAAATAATGGATATACATGCCTATTCCACCAGCAAAGTGCTCAAAATGCATACATTAAGCTATGGGTGTATTGTGAAATGCAGTCCGTCACTAAGTTTGAAGTACATCATTTTGTAAAGGACAGCAACTTACTTATGGCATTAGAAACATGTTTTTCAAGCAATTAGCATCATTTAGCTCTCTGGATAAACAATCTCCCCTGCCATAATACACGTTTCCTTATACTTATATATAGTGCAGGTTCAGCCATGTGAGAACTGTGAATATGTAAATGAGGTTTGAACTCATTAGCATTCATGAATTCCAAAATCTGCACAAGTGCAAGGAATGTAAACATGCTATAAGGACCTACACAACTGCATGCAGACACCCTACCCCTGCATGGGCAAGCACTGAGAAGTGTTATCTGCTAAGTGCTAATAAGTGTGTATGATTACTGTGACTGTAGTATCAGTGTCAAGGTGTGTCAGGGAGAAGGTTCTAAGTAAAATTGTTGTGACTACCATTGACTGACTTAGGGAGAGGAACATTCCTAACATTTTTATGAATTGTTTGACAACAGTTTCTGCCTCAGGATGCAATTGTGTCTGCATTGTAAGGAATTAGAATACTTATTGAAACATATATCAACTGTAAAGCAAAACACATAGCAGTCTTGTTAGAAGAGCATAGAGTTTTGAATGATGTTCACATAGTAAAGCGAAACAAAGAGGTGCAGTGTTCAAATGTTTTATTTTATATTGTAAGAGGAAGGATTATCTGCCCTGTTGCCAGTATCACAGCTGTTCATACACGTAACAACAAATTAAACAAGACAAATGTCAATAATTTTTTCTGTTGCTCCTGTAATGTCAGTTGGTACTGTGTCACATACCGAGCATAGGTAGCCTCTTTTTATCTTCACAAGATCACGTGTGGGGCACATACTGATAAGAATCTGAACTGTGTCTTGTGAATGCCATGATGTCCTGGGTTCTAATCCAGACATGGTTGTGTTTGTGTGAACATGATGTTTAATGAGCATATGATAATGTGGAAACACAACCAGATTGAGAAAATATCAAAAGTATACATTTCAGTACTTTTTTGCCATAATGTTTCCTCTATTTCAGTACCTTTTTTCTTTCTCTCTCTCCTTTCTTTGTGCACCATTTAGCATTGTGCACTCTGGACTGGCAGCTGTCCCCAGTGGTGAACTTCAATTCAATGCCTTAGGGAAAAACATGAACATTTTAATTTAGGATGTGTTCTGTAGTGAAGACAAACATGGCAATGGTGTGTGGACACCAGCACTCTGGATAGTACTCAGTAAAGAAAATGCACCTCTCGGGTAACTTTCTTCATGGCCGAAGGTGTAAGTGCAGTGAGCTTAGTGAAAGAAAACATCTGATGTAGGATTCTAATCCAGTAAAGTGATAATTTTAAAAGTGTGTGTGTGTGTGTGTGGGGGGGGGGGGTATATACATATTTGCACAAATTTTGTGGTATCATTATGTTGCTGTTAGAAAATCAACTGTTTCCAGCATTGCTAACAACATGTGAGCTGTTGTCTGTCCCCTTTACCATTATTTGGAAGTACCTATGATCCTTATAATGTTTGCCAGAAATTAAAGTTCTGTCTTGTCAAGGAGTTGTGGGAAGGATGAATGTGTCACTGTAATGCACTTCTTCCTCTGCTCTTTGCTAGCTGTACACCATGCTTGAATTATGTTTTCCTTTCAGCCTTTTTTCTATGTCAGTTTATGTGTTTGCTTATTTTTTCATAATGTTTTTTGTATTTGATCACCACTCAGCAAGAAGCAAACACGGTTATTTTTCTAAAGAAAAAAATGAAGGTTGCCCTCTCTAATGCAAACAAGCCTGGCAGTGGTGTGCAGCCCTCAGCACTCTGGATACCAATTAGAGAATAAATTCGCCCTTTGAGGTACCTTTGCTTTGCCTGTGGTACAAGGTGTAGGTGCATGGCTCATAAAGACTAAAGAGAGCTGCTGCAGGGTTTGATTCCACTTGACAGATACTTTTACAGAGGAAGTCAGAATGCCATTTGTCCCCATTTTGCTCAGGAATGTCACAGTAAATTAATTTCATTAACACAATTATGTTTTTTGCAAGAAATGTGTCATTGCTGCTTGCTATAGAAGCCCAATATAATGTGTGTACATTATGTAAAACATGACACTGATGATATTTAATGTAAAGCACACATGCACAGGTATGATGTGCATGATAGTTTTGTTATAATTATTGATTTCTTGCATATCATAAGTATGTACGTTTATGACAGTCTGCATTATGATGTATGTATGCAACCTAATCCTCCATGTCTTACTAAGGTTATGCAACTGCATGCATCTTTCATGTATTTACAAACTCAAACAATGCTTTTCATATAGAAATGCAGTCCTATGACTTAGTAAAGTCGCAGACATACAGACATCTTTTCATTATTTCTACATTCAATCTTATATTAATATACATCAGATTACTGTCTTGTCAAGTAAGTTCTGCTATGGCAGTGGCAGTCAGTCAGCAAAGTTTGACATGTTAGCTTTTTTCTCTTGGGTTCAATTCCCAGGTGTTTTTACTCAATCTTGCCAGTGTGTAACTCTCAACCTGCTAATATGTCACAAGTCATACCATTTTTCATCCAAACAACCATGACCATAACCAACACCATGAAGCATATGAGGGTTTAACATTGGAACATGTCTCAATAGTGTGAACATCACACACGGCCAAATGTCACTGCATTTTTAACACCTTCTCTGTTTCTTGATGTACTAATTGCCAGTGTGACTGTCAAATCTTTGCTGTACGTCTACTTGCGCAAATGTAGTTGGCAAAGCTGTCAAATTGGATCTACAACTTTATTTTGTTGGTATCACCCATCCTTGGTTTGGTGTCTCTCCAAAGTCATGAAATTGTGTGTACAGTGATACATTTATGTCATGAAGAAGTGAATATCTATGTTACTGTCCCACCACCCTCCTGCAAATTCATGTATTCTTTCCCTTGTGTCCTACCATCTGCTTGCCACCCCCGTTTTCACCATTGTTCTATCAACCCCTTTTTCACACATTTAATACAGTCAAAAAATAGGATCACACACAACACACTTTTTGTCCTCAGCATTTTCACTGATGTTGGCCAGTAATGAATGCCATTCAGGTTCCAATGGCAAAAGGTGAAGATTTTAATTTCAGCCACAGAATTTCAGTTAATTTCATTCAAATGTATTTAAATTCCCTGTGCCATGGGAATACATAATAAAGGCAAAATAACAGCACTATCAAGAAATAGTTGCTGTGACATTTCTTAGGCTGCTGTATATAATAAACTAGAAGCTCCTCTGTTGAGTGTTGAAATAACTTTGTCTGTAAATTGATATTTTTTGCATACTGTAATGGGTTTTGTTACAGCTGTAGGTCAAATTATTATTTCATGACATTTTATATTTCTATACTAGATTTAACTGCAAATGTCTGCATTTCTCTCCATTTTCAAAATTTCATTAATGTATCATTTGAATAGTGTAGCAAGACATCATTTGCAAAAACATTGCAGCTCTGTCCGGGAAACATAGTAAGCCAACTTTGTCCTGCTTATGTCTTAATGTTGGTTGTACTCTTCCACCCTTCTTGCTTCTTGTAGCATGCACTTTAATGTACAGAGCATAACAGCTGTTGCTCAGTGTCTGACAATGAGCACCATCTGCAGCTGAGGCTAAATGGAATAACACAGTTTATAGCAAAATCTTGTCAGTTTTTGCTTTTGGCTGCGCATTACTCTGGTGCCCTTCACGCTGCTGTGCTTAGCTATGTTTAGTCAGGTTAATCTACTTTTGAACAAGCTGCAGAGTTTAATGTACAGCTTACAGTTGTCATGGGGATAATGAAGAATAATGCATACATTCTATTTTTCTGCAATCTGTTGTCACATGGGAACTTGAGTTCCTATGTGGTGTGTGTAGACCAATATGTATGTATGCCTTTAAGAAGCTTTTTAGGGGCTTGCACCAAGTGTATAAATACTGTGGAGTTGCAAACTGTAGAAAAACAAATAGGCAAGCCTCGAAGTACTCCACAAATGCTCCAACACGTCAGTGCTGTACTAAAATCGTACCAGACAGCAGACAAAGCAGAAATTCAGTGCCACGAATAAATAATCCAAAATGAGTTTAATTCTTAAGCGCTTTTCGTCTGCTGCTAATGGCAAACTTCTTCAGAGTAAACTCATCTTACATCCCTACTCATTTATACAAAAAACTTAATTAGTTAATTGGTCTAATATAACATTCATTACTAATTTAAAAAGGCAATGGCTAAAAACCAATTTAAAACTCTACACTATGTTAGTATAATTTGAACAGTAAACATCTTACAGTACTTTCTCCATTTACTTCATCCATCATGACTGTATAAAAATAAATCGATAAAAATCAAAACTTATACGAAGCAAAAACAAAAACAATTAATGATTACATTAATATATGTGATCAGTAATTATAATACTTCATTTAGATTTGAATTTAGTGTTTTTATAAATACTCTAAATTTCCAACACATACACTTGTGAAAAAACTCCATTAAATCAAACTTAACATTTGTTAAATTTACTATATTCATATTATTTAACACCTATCTTTTTAAACTTAGCAAACTAAGTAGGCACCCTATAGAACATGCTTCATTTAAACCAGGGGGATGGTAGGATTCCAACCTGATTTGCCAACCAAGTTCCAAAACTAGTAGTTTTAATGAAGCAGGACCCCCTCTAATGTCTTGGCAAACTTGGTCAATACCAATAAATTTGAATTGGTGGTCGGGATTCTCTGAAACATGTTTAGCCAATGCATTTGTTAACTTACCCTTCCTAATAGCGTACTGATGTTCATAGATTCTTTCTTTCAATTTACGTTCAGTTTTCCCTACATAATGGGCTGTACAATTTTGACATAGGGCTAAATATACTATCAACTTGGAATTACATGTGAATCTGTGTCTAAGTTTAAATTCACCTTTGTTGGTGTGAAATCTATTTGATTCCATTAAAATCGGCAGTAATTACAATTGTGACATCTAAACATGCCTGGGGTTCTCACTGGCATAGGTTTCATTTCAAACCAAGATTTAAGGTTCCTACCTCTTCTGTATGTCACTAAAGGTGCAGAGCCTAACTTGGTAGATACTGTCGAGTCTACCCCAAATAACTGCCAATTATTCTGAATGATAGACCACAAATTAGTACTGTCCACTGAAAACGTGGTGATGAATCTAGGAATATCTGACATATCTACTCTTCTAGAACTCATTTGAATCTCTGGACTTACAAATGTTAACATACACTCTTTTCCTCTCACTTGCAGTAGTGGCACATAAAAGTTGTTGTTCCTTTTAATAGTAATCTCATCTATAAGTTCCTCAACTAACTCAATGGGGTACCCCCTACTTAGAAACATTGATTTAAGTGTGTTACATTCTACTACGAACTCTTCATCTTTACTGGTAATTCTCGCTGCTCTGACAAGCTGTCCTTTCACTACTGCATGCTTTTGTGTGTAAGGATGACAGCTTGTAAAATGTAGTAAAGTGTTGGAATAAAGCGGTTTCCTATATATCTTAGATGTGAAACACGCCATATTCACTTCTTTAGTTAGAAGAATGTCAAGATATGCTACCTCGATACTACTAAACGTTGAAGTGAATGTAAGAAAATCCGTAGAATTGTTCAAGAACTCAATAAATGAAGTGGCGTGTTCTTCACTCCCGTTAAAAAGGATGAAAATATCATCCAAGTAACGGGTGTAGTAGACTAACTGATCAGAAAGTGAAGGGTTGTTCAAGATGAATAGATGTTCCCATTGGGCCATAACTAAATTAGCCACGCTGGCTCCATATGGTGATCCCATCCCAACTCCCACCGTCTGGAGGTAATAGTTGTCGCCAAACATGAAAAAGTTCCTTGATAATGTTAAATCAAGCAATTCTGCTACCAATGAGATGTCATAACTCTTAGCCTCTCTAGCTCTTAGTCTATCACAAACCCATTCGATAGCTGTTTCCTGAGGGATACTGGTGTATAGATCTTTGACATCTACTGTAAGCAGATTATGATGTGATTCAAAACATATTTCATTGATTTTAGATAAGAAAGTCCATGAATCTTTGCAGATCTGCGACTCCATAGCTACGTACTTCCTTAAAATGTGGTCAACAACCTTAGCACAAGCATAGGTGGGTGATCCACGGCTGTCAATAAGTGGACGCATGGGGGGATCATTTATGTTCTTATGTATTTTCGGTATTCCGAATAAGTATGGAGTCCTAGGATATAGCGTGGTCATGTAGTTATACTGTTCGTACCAGTATAACTACATGACCACGCTATATCCTAGGACTCCATACTTATTCGGAATACCGAAAATACATAAGAACATAAATGATCCCCCCATGCGTCCACTTATTGACAGCCGTGGATCACCCACCTATGCTTGTGCTAAGGTTGTTGACCACATTTTAAGGAAGTACGTAGCTATGGAGTCGCAGATCTGCAAAGATTCATGGACTTTCTTATCTAAAATCAATGAAATATGTTTTGAATCACATCATAATCTGCTTACAGTAGATGTCAAAGATCTATACACCAGTATCCCTCAGGAAACAGCTATCGAATGGGTTTGTGATAGACTAAGAGCTAGAGAGGCTAAGAGTTATGACATCTCATTGGTAGCAGAATTGCTTGATTTAACATTATCAAGGAACTTTTTCATGTTTGGCGACAACTATTACCTCCAGACGGTGGGAGTTGGGATGGATCACCATATGGAGCCAGCGTGGCTAATTTAGTTATGGCCCAATGGGAACATCTATTCATCTTGAACAACCCTTCACTTTCTGATCAGTTAGTCTACACCTGCTACTTGGATGATATTTTCATCCTTTAACGGAGTGAAGAACACGCCACTTCATTTATTGAGTTCTTGAACAATTCTAATGGATTTTCTTACATTCACTTCAACGTTTAGTAGTATCGAGGTAGCATATCTTGACATTCTTCTAACTAAAGAAGTGAATATGGCGTGTTTCACATCTAAGATATATAGGAAACCGCTTTATTCCAACACTTTATTATTTTACAAGCTGTCATCCTTACACACAAAAGCGCAGTAGTGAAAGGACAGCTTGTCAGAGCAGTGAATTACCAGTAAAGATGAAGAGTTCGTAGAATGTAACACACTTAAATCAATGTTTCTAAGTAGGGGGTACCCCATTGAGTTAGTTGAGGAACTTATAGATGAGATTACTATTAAAAGGAACAACAACTTTTATGTGCCACTACTGCAAGTGAGAGGAAAAGAGTGTATGTTAACATTTGTAAGTCCAGAGATTCAAATGAGTTCTAGAAGAGTAGATATGTCAGATATTCCTAGATTCATCACCACGTTTTCAGTGGACAGTACTAATTTGTGGTCTATCATTCAGAATAATTGGCAGTTATTTGGGGTAGACTCGACAGTATCTACCAAGTTAGGCTCTGCACCTTTAGTGACATACAGAAGAGGTAGGAACCTTAAATCTTGGTTTGAAATGAAACCTATGCCAGTGAGAACCCCAGGCATGTTTAGATGTCACAATTGTAATTACTGCCGATTTTTAATGGAATCAAATAGATTTCACACCAACAAAGGTGAATTTAAACTTAGACACAGATTCACATGTAATTCCAAGTTGATAGTATATTTAGCCCTATGTCAAAATTGTACAGCCCATTATGTAGGGAAAACTGAACGTAAATTTAAAGAAAGAATCTATGAACATCAGTACGCTATTAGGAAGGGTGGTTAACAAATGCATTGGCTAAACATGTTTCAGAGAATCCCGACCACCAATTCAAATTTATTGGTATTGACCAAGTTTGCCAAGACATTAGAGGGGGTCCTGCTTCATTAAAACTACTAGTTTTGGAACTTGGTTGGCAAATCAGGTTGGAATCCTACCATCCCCCTGGTTTATATGAAGCATGTTCTATAGGGTGCCTACTTAGTTTGCTAAGTTTAAAAAGATAGGTGTTAAATAATATGAATATAGTAAATTTAACAAATGTTAAGTTTGATTTAATGGAGTTTTTTCACAAGTGTATGTGTTGGAAATTTAGAGTATTTATAAAAACACTAAATTCAAATCTAAATGAAGTATTATAATTACTGATCACATATATTAATGTAATCATTAATTGTTTTTGTTTTTGCTTCGTATAAGTTTTGATTTTTATCGATTTATTTTTATACAGTCATGATGGATGAAGTAAATGGAGAAAGTACTGTAAGATGTTTACTGTTCAAATTATACTAACATAGTGTAGAGTTTTAAATTGGTTTTTAGCCATTGCCTTTTTAAATTAGTAATGAATGTTATATTAGACCAATTAACTAATTAAGTTTTTTGTATAAATGAGTAGGGATGTAAGATGAGTTTACTCTGAAGAAGTTTGCCATTAGCAGCAGACGAAAAGCGCTTAAGAATTAAACTCATTTTGGATTATTTATTCGTGGCACTGAATTTCTGCTTTGTCTGCTGTCTGGTACGATTTTAGTACAGCACTGACGTGTTGGAGCATTTGTGGAGTACTTCGAGGCTTGCCTATTTGTTTTTCTACTGTGGAGTTGCAAGCCTGGCTGCCATTTTGTAGTAAGCTGTTGCTATGTAAGCATGTATGTCTGTGTAGTCTTTCAGTTAATCAGTTTGTTTATATTTTGTAATTTTGCTGTCCATTCTGATGTATTTCTATGTAATAAAACATATAAACAAACTACCCCACCTGTTCGTCATGTATATTAGAGAGAGACGAGCGACATGGTGCCAGAATGGATCCAGATTCTTCAGATTTGACATCTAGAGGCACTCAGTTAAGATTGGAGGAATATACAGGAGTGAATCATCCCTACGGCATGTATAACTCGCAAAATAGGTCAGAAATTAATTTCAGGTATTAAAACTTGCTCAAATTATTTCTTATTCTCAAAATATGAAACAAGGCATTCAGAATGCTCTAAACTAATTTTTAACTAACAGAAATACCTAAAACTGCAACATATTATTAGAAATATTTGAAATAACTACAGAAAATGTTTGAAATGAAGTCCAAATTGCATAAAATGTATAAAATAAGGTGAACGACCTCATTTTTTCACTAAGCACTACTTTTTTGCATTAATCAAAGCTATTCGAGTTGTCTGAAGTGTATGAGGTGCTCACATGTTTGTGCAGTATTACAGTACAGTTATTTCGCAAAATACAGCCATTTCAAAGGATATTTTACAAAGTACAGTATTTCAAAGAGGTTATTGTGCATTTGAATGTTATTACAGGCACACACGGCAGCTTGTTCGTATATAATTACAAGGGCCATATTCTTACATTGTGTTTGGGCATAATTTGTTGGTGTGGCACACTGATTTGGGAAACCAGGTCCACTTGTGTTTGACAATAATATTGCAGAGAACTGGAGAGTACTTGAGCAGAAGTACAATATTTATCATACAGGCTGCATTTTCTGATAAAGATGACTGTACAAAGGCATTTATTCTGCTTATGTAGCTTACATATTTTAACTACCAAAATTCTCTCTTGCTATTTTTATTGAAATATAGCTGTATTGCTATTTTTATTGTATTTTATATCTTTGGAGCTTTTCTCCCTGGGCCTCCACTGAAAAAGGGCAATAGCTCAGCCAGACACTCCCAGTCAACAAATGTAAAATAAAATAAATAATTTAGCTGGATCAGGAACCATAGAAAGACAGCATTATTTTTGTATGCACCTGCTGTCTTTGCAGGAGAGAGGAAAAACCATCATATAGTTGTACTGGCTGAGTCAAGGGAAGACCCTGAGTGCTTAAAACATAAATTTAGAGAAACATGTAACCCCCAAATGTATAATACAATGGAAAGGCACTTATTTTACACAAGGATAAAAAGCCTGGTGAAACATTTGCAGCATATATCTGATTTGAAAAACAAGGCCAAAATGTGCAGATTTCGTGATTTTAAGGGATGACTTGATAAAAGACAGACTTGTGTGTGGTATTAAAGATGTGCTGCTTCATGACAGTGATTTAACTTTGAGTAAGACCATTGAGATTTGTCAGTTATATGACCTTACAGAAAGCACGTGAATATGCTTACAAATAAGAGATGCATGCTTCCAGTAACTTCTAAGGCCAATATTGATAGTATGCAGCGCATGATTACATAAATGTTCACCATAAGAATAAAATAAATGTACAAATGCATTTACAAATCTTTGAATGTTTATAAGATTATTAAACTATTTTTCTAATAGATTATATATTTTGTTCCAGGAATTAGATGTAGTCTTATTTTTTGTAGATCTAGATTCAATGGTAAGTATTTCCAAGTGACAGACATCAGAAAGCAAATGTTTAAATTCTTGTATTGAGGGAGAGGAAGTAGATTTCCAATTTTCCGTAATTGTCTTTCTGTCAACAGATAATATGGACCAAATTAAAGGGTAATTGGAACTACTAATACAGACAGGAACTGGTGTGTTGAATAAAACCAGAGATGTAGATAATATGAATTTGTCAGTGAAAATTGCTTGTCGAAAAAAATTAACTTTTTCCCAAAATTTTTTTAGTACTATGCATTCAAAGAACATATGGGACCAATCGGCATGTAATTGCGTTCTACATCTTCAACATATAACACCTTTTTTGCTAATTTTACTCAAAGTGAGAGGAGTGATGAATGACCTATATAAATACTTCCATGTAAATATTCTCCATTTAAGAGAAGATGTAGTTACACTGGCTGATTTAACTATATTTATTTTGTCATTATTCGTAGGAAGTTGGGTATTGATTAGGTGATAGTAGTTCCAATGGCTATCAAGTAGTATATCTAAATCCTTTTTGATAGCTTTATATATAAGTGAAAGTTTATTTTTAGCAGGGGAGATGTTTTGTATTGATAATATCATATATTGTATTAAACTGGGTATTGCTGGTTTATTTGAAGCAGGCATCAAATCGATTTTAATATATATTTCCTTCCGTCTTATAAGTCTAACCCTGAACATGAGTCAAGTTGGAAGTCCGCCTTAAGTGTATCTGTTGATTTCAAGTTATTATTTAACATCATCTGATACCAAAAAATTAATTGTTTTTGTTGAAAAGAGGTCATTTTTAATAAATCTGAAGAAAAGAGGACTCCTTGTGAATATGCTATGGGAAAAAGGAGAACTAACCAATCCTTATATACACTAAATTTAGGAATATATTTTTTAAAGGATTTTAGAAGGAGTGTTTAGTTACTTTTGAAATTTTGAGATGAAGATACTGAAAAATAATCTTTTAAAATCCAAATAAATGGGATATTTACTAAATCCATTTTTGAAGGATATTATTTTTTATGATATCTATTGCTAATAACTCAAGTAGAGTTTTCCATTTAGCTTGATATTTAATATCAATAAGAAGGGATATAGTTTTAATTACTGATGAGCATGCGTACAATTCTAAATTTGGTATAGCTATGCCACCATTATCCCAGCTTCTCGTATGATAACTTAATGCAATTCTGGGCTTATTAGGGAACCATAGGAATTTTTGAAACATTGAATTAATTTTCTTTATTATCAAATGTGGAGGAGGTAATGATATAGATTGAATTATATATAGTAATTTTGGAAGAACAATAATTTTAATGATCAAAAGTCTTTCGTCCATAGAGAACGGAATTTTATTCCATTTTTTATTAGTTTCTCTATTATCAAAAGACTATTACTATAGTTGAGTAATATTTTTAATATTATTAGTAATTATAATATATAAATACAAAATTTGATCAGACTGAGGCAAGTATCTTTTGAAATCATCATGTAAATCAAACTTATTTGGTCCAATTAAAAGAATTTGGGTTTTATTACTATTAAAAACTAGGCCAGATACTTTTTGAAAAAGATTCATATTTTTGAAGATAGCATGAATGGAAGAATTTTTGCCACCAAGTGTTAGAAGAATGTCATCAGCAAACATCTGTATTTTAGAAGACTCTTTAAGGTTTAATTTATAACCTACAATATCTTTGTCCCATCTGATTAAGTTGGCCCATGGCTCCATGATTAATGTGAATAGTAAAGGGGATAATGAACATCCTTGTTTGGTATCTTTAGTTATTGGGATATTTTGAGAGATAATTGAGCCAGTTTTAATATAAGATTGACTGCCAGTATATATTTGTTAGATAAGATTAATAAATTTATTAGAAAAGTTTAGTTCTTCCATAAGAATAAATAAATAGTCCCTATTAATAGAATCAAAAGCACAGTTTATATCCAAACTAAAAAATTTTAAACTCTTCTTTAAATGTTTGACAGATTCAGTCAATGTTAATGTTCTTTTTATACTATCATATGAGTTCCTATTCATTATGAATCCTATTTGATCATTATCAATTAAAATTGGTAAAAATACTTTCAATCTGTCGGCATAGATGGACATGAATATTTTATAATCAATATTAAGCAGGGAAATAGGTCTGTAAGAGGAATACTTAGTAGGATCTTTATTAGATTTTAGTATAGGAGATATAAAAGTTTACTTCCAAGAAGGTGGGGTTATGTTGCTAATTTGGGAGATGTTAAAGACTTTGTGAAGTAATTTTAAAGCATTATTAGGTAGTAATTTATATATTTCTGGTATTATGCCATCATTACCAGGGGCTTTATTTTGTTTTAATTTGGTAATTTATATTTGAATGTCTTTAAAGGAAATGGGTTTATCTATAAGATTTGTTTGCTCTTCTGACGATCTTTTTTTTTAGTATATTTACTAATAACAGCTTTAATGTCCTCTTTAGTGTCAATTATATTAGATTTTTGATTAACGTTTAGAAAGAATTCCCTAAATTCAGCTAGAATATTATTTAAATTTGAGACCATCTTTTTCTTCTTTGGAGGGAATATCTCATTAATGTGATTAATTTTATTTAGCCTCTTTGTTTTGTTAGCTAACAATTTTAAAGATTTAGGGTTTGTAGAGAAATGTATTAATTTAAATTTTTCAATATTAATCTTAGTTTTATGATTTAATATTTCCAGATATTTAATGTTTTGAGAATTTATTTCTTTTTCCTTATTTAAGTTTTCATCTTCTTTATAGTTAAGCTTTAAATTATCAAGTTTCAGTTGTCCCAAAGCTTTCTTTTTTGATAATACCAATTTATGATTCTCCGGTATAAGTATGCTTTTAAAACATACCAAATATATATTTCAGAAATATCCTTTGTGTTGTTTAACTCTATAAAATGTTGTATTTCTGTAGAAAATAATTTATTTTAAATCTTCTAATTTTGTAATATAGGCAGGTATTCTATTAATTTGAATACCACAAATATGATTGATCAGTAATTCAAATGTTATAGAGTTGTGATCAGAAAGTGGACAAGTAATGATTTTAGAATTATTTACGGAGTCTGCCAAGTTATTGGAAATTAAAATTCTATAAATTCTTGAGAAGATGTTATGCTTATGTGAAAAGAATGCAAAGAATAAAGAGTTAGGCTCAGCAAAGTTATTAATATATTTCATTAAATAAGAGTCTATAAAATCTTTAAGTAATTTTTCAGATGCTGAAATCTGTCTATTACCTTTGGAAGTAGAATCTTTATTGTCTGAAGTACAATTAAAATCTCTAGCTAGTGTAATATTTCCTTTTGAAAATTGTACTACCTGATCTGAGTGTTGTTTTACCGTATTAGTTCCAATACCCAGAATCCAATAAACATTCACAAAAGTATATATTTTATTGTTTATTATTATGTTGATAGAAAAAAAAAACATCCCTTTAGTGTCACTGTAGACATTAAGCATTTTAGGCATGGTTAGTGTATTGTTCCATAAAATTGCCACCCCCCCCTTTTCTTTTGTGAGTGTTCTGAACTTACTAGCAAAGAATAAGGTTTAATATTAAGTTTGGTAATGTCTTTTGATATTAAATGGGTTTCTTGTAGAAATACTACTTGAGATTTGTGAAGTTTAAGATATTTAAATAAACTTCCTCTCTTACAAGGATTATTCAAGCCATTGATGTTAATAGAGATGCCTTTTAAAATTGACATACCAGAGATATATTGGGAGAATTAACTTATTTGACCTAAATACTATATTGCCATTGAATCAAGAAGAGATGGTATAGGTTAGTACTTTAATTGACTGGAACAGTAAAACTAAGAGAACTATTACTAAAACAATTCCTGTTGTGGAGTAATGGTGAACGTCAAACAAATTGATAAAAAAACTTAATATTATAATTCAGATTAGTTATATTAGATACAACCTTAACCCCTCTGGAGTTTAAAACTACTAATCCAGGCGACATATTATCACCTAAATTGCCTCTCAATCTAGTAATAACATCTAATCAGCATCTGTCATAAAAAAAAAGAAAACATTAATCTCCAGTGTTGTATAAGCGCCTATCTCCATTTAAAAGGAGACCAAAGAAATATAGATAGAATATGCTAACAATCATTCTATGTCATTCCATAGTAACATTTACCTCTTTCTCCCCAATACTATACAACTTCACTATTCTATTATATGCAACTCAAATAATTAATAATAATATTAATTTTGATCATACCATTTTATGCCAGGGTATACTAATAAGAGTGTGTGGAGTTCTTAATATGTCAGATATTATTAGAGTTAAAGAATTTTAAGAACTGACAATAAAACCAAACAAACACATGTATTTAACTATCAAGTATCTTACTGCGATCTAGAATTTAAATTAAATTAAACTTTTATAGCTTGCCAATTCTATTATTGATTATCCCTAAGAGGTAAAAATATGGAATGACAAATTAAAGTGATTAAAAGGAGTATGTACCCTTAAGTCAACTCATATTCAGAGTTATCAAACTGTGACAATAACATGTTTACTTTTGAAAGTTAATTTCTTCAGTTTACAAGTATCAAAGCTATAATAACAAACTTCTGAAATTAGATATTATATATTACTTTTACTACTTTTTTTTTCTTCTCCCCACCAACATGACATTATTGTAGACCATCAGTATAGCTAAATATTCACTTCCTTATACAGTAATGTAATGAAGTTAAGCCTAAGATTTGTACAGTCTCAATCAACTGTATGTGAATAAAAAAAAACCCAGTCAGCTTTAAATAATTACATATTGAATAATGAAGCATCTTATAAAAAAAGCATTTGTCCATTAAATCTTCTTCAAATGTAAGGTTTGTTGAACATAAATACACTATAGCGTTTCAACATTCCATTTGCTACGTAACTGCTGATGTGCGAGATTAAAGGTCAACTAGTATCGGCATTTTCTATATGATGTAACTGGAAAGCGCCTGTTTCTTCTGAAAGAGTACCTGCAGTCTCTCAAGCTTGATTCAACCAAGATTCAAAGTATAAGGATTCCAGCAGAAAACCTGTAAGCAAACTAAATGATTTTTTTTTCTCACTTTAATGTCTCACTGGCTAACACACAAGCACAAGAGACACCCAAAGCTTGGAGGGCATCTCCAACAAGTCAGTGCACCGAAAGGAAAACAGTGCAAACTCATAAGGCACAAAACTAAAAGGGAAAGATGTAAGAAAAGAAAAATGCCTATATAGGCTCCCATTACTTTTCTACACACCACCACAGAGTGCATCTCCCATAAAAAAAAAAAAAAAACAAAACAAGCAAGACCCACAATCAAAACCCACTTCTCTTTTAAAATAGAGGCATCAACCTAAACACTTCCCCCAATAACAGCAACCACACAGCACATGTCAAACCATCGCAAACTCCCCCGAACACAGACCGGAGCGAAAACAGATAAACAATGACCTCCCCAACAAGATCCAAATCAAGCAGGCAGCTCCGGACACAAATGAATCAGAAATCAAGCCAAGATATCTGTTTAATCAATAGTATCTTCCAGGCGAGCTCACAACTTGAATAAACCCTACGACAATTCAACTATAAAACGCTTCCATCCACAGCATATTTATTATTAAGCAATATTTAAACTGAAAAGCAGAATGCTAGTATAGAATAGCAAGGATAATATCACTAGAACCAAGATATGTTATAAATGCTATCAGCCATAGTTTAATCATCAAGACTAACATATATAAATAGAAAACAACAAGTGGGAATTATGTATACAGTTATAAAAATAATTCAACAAATAAAATAAGCTCACCTGGAGGTCAAGTTTGATTTCCCCGACTTAAAGGGTCAGTTATTAGGGAATCTAAGGTGAAGTTCACTGAAAATCTTGTATTTTTAAGATATATCCATAGAATGTTGTAGAGATGTGGGGCTTATAGAAATTATAAAAACGATATGATGTAATAATAGTACTTCTTCATTTTTTTTTAGTTTCTTTTTGGATCCAGCAGTTTTCCATGTATTATTATCAGCAATTCTTTTCATACTGGGACTAGCCCAATCCATATCTTCAATTTTTTCTAATAGTTTGTTGTTTCTTACAAAAGTAATGGCTGAGACCAGATCTTCAAATGTTTTAAATCCATTCTGATGAAAGATTTTCAGCCTGGCTGGAAATAGTAGATGGGCTCTTATTTGATTTCTTTTAAGTTCTTTGATTAGGGATAGACATGTTTTCCTTTTTGACATGACAGTAGGAGAATAATCATTATCGAAACGAACAATATTGTCTTTCATTTTAATTGGTGATTTCTCCCAGCCAGCTTTGAAAACAATTTGTTTGTCATGAGAAGATAGAAATTTCACGACAGATCTAGGAGAATTACATTTGTTACTTTTAGAAGAAATCAAAGACCTATGAGCCCTTTCAGTGCCATCGGATAATGGGAGTTCCAAGATTTCAGGTAACCAAGAAGTTAGGAACTTTTCCATACTGTTTCCCTCTGTGTTAGCTGGAAGACCAAATATTCTTGCATTATTCCTACGAGACCTATTCTCGAGGTCATCCACTTTTGATTGTATAAGTGAATTCTGTTTTAAGAGAAATTCAATGTTATGTTCATTTTCTTTAATCCTGCTGTCCATGTCATTTAAAGCAGTTTCTATTCCTGAAATTTGCTTTTTCTGTTGTGACAGGTCTTCATGAATGGTGTCCATCTGCTGAGTACATTTTTCTTTGAAGTCATCTAGTTTTGAATCCATTTTGTCCATTTTCTTGACAGTTATTGAAAGCTAGTTATTAAGGACTGTAATTCCTTTTTTAGAGATGTCTCCTGATGAGAGGCTTTGGTGTAACTCATTTTGCCTTTTGATGCTGAAGATTTGTCAATGAAATTTGACAGGAAAAATTAATATTTATGTAGGAATTTTTATATATTATCCAAATATATATTCTAAAGAATTATTTAGATATAAAAAATCCTGTATTGAAATAGTTAAAAACAAAAAATCCTGTAAAAATATTTCTGAATAGACAGAGCCGAGGAAAAATGCTGTCACTCAGTGCCCATCTTGGCGACGCCTCCACTGAGCAATTTATTGAAGGTATACCTTGTTGTGAGATGTGCTTATGAGTGTGGAACCATCTGTGTTTTGTATTAGGGTGGCCTGTTGTGTGCACATATTATGCATCTTGTGTGTCTGGGTATACCTAGAAGTAGGCAATGTGTGAGAAGCATACATAATCCAATGCTATTTTAAATAAATAAAAGGCACATATCTCCCTTGTAGCGAGAAAATTATGTCACAGCTTCAGAGACCAAAATGTCTAACACCTGGAACACCAATGGCACTGTGGCACATTTATCTTGCCAATATCATGCAGCTTCTATTATCACATAGTCAGGTGTTCAAAACCCATACTGGCTGACTATAAGCCTTAGATGTCATGTCATACTGCTGTTATACATGAATGATGCCCACAAGTGATATAATGTGCACAATTACAGAGGGAGAAACCTTCCTCCACCCCTTTAATTTCATACAAATTGCAACACAATCAGATGGTATAATGACTTCATGTAGGTGTCGTCTCACAGCTTTATTAAGACTTCCATTGTGTCACATGGCATTATATACACATATCAGTAGTTACTGGGCTTACATAGCTTGCTCTTCAGTTCCAGCCAAGGGTAACATTCTGTGAATATATTGACATTACACAAACAACACTGCATAATGTTATTATTTTCAGTTTTTATTTGTTGTTAATGCGAATAATGTATGTGTTTGTGTTGTTGGCATGCTGAAATTGCAGTGCTTGTTGTAATGTCTTATGAACATATCCAATATAATCCTGTATTACATGTGCTTCATTTACAATGGAGTCCTTCTGGCTGACATCAGAAATTGAAACAATACTAATTTCATGAACTTTAGTCATACTTTTACTTAGAAATGGGTTCCATTCCCATCATGGTAGTAGAAACCCAAAAGGTTTGGAGAAATTAAGAGTGATCTTGAACTACTGCAGTGTCGTCAGATCTGTGCTGTCTGGGTTTCTACTAACATGATAATATCATAAACAGTAATATGGTAGCAAAATGCACAAGTAACAACTGTTTATGATGCGCATGTATATTAAACACATGCTTGTCTAAGTCATACGTCAATGTAATATGTCCCCTATCTAGGGTTGTCCAAGACAAATGCTAAAACGTCCCTTTCAGCTGTGCATGACACAGCAGCTGTACGGCTCATGCCTTGTTTATACAGAATGGAGTGGAGGATGCAACAGTACAGGCAGTTATCATATGTACATTCCCTGTATATTCATGTCATATTCAATAACTGCACTGTATTCGACTCCCATTTAATGCATCTACTGTCCTTGCCAACTATTTTCTCAGCTCAGCATGTTATCAACATTAATATCACATTTACTCCCCTTTCTTACAATGTTGCATTGTGTCCCTCTCACATCCATTGTTAGCATGCCTGTTTTTAAGTTATGCACAGGGATAAACACTTATAAACATGATTATTTAATATTACTATCAATGTGGACATCTTTCTATTGAAAAATGTTTCTTTCTGGCATTATCACATTTGAATGCATTAACTGATTACATTTTTTTTCATTTACCCTCCACTCTTAATTATCCCTGCATTATTCACATTGTTTTCTGTGTACATTATCCCATTATTGCATGACCCCTGCATCTACATGCTTAAACGTCACGTGTCTTTACTTCATATAAGCTGTCCACGTATGCTCGCATAATATGTTTACTTACATGCAAGTATTTTTGTTTACATTGTATGATCATGCTTCCACCACCATTTCATGGCCACCAGCACTGTTGCTTGCCACAAAATGGTGCTTGGAATTGTGTTAGTGTGATGAGCAGCAAGCCTACATGATTGTTAAAGAATCCCAGGGAGCATCTTTCCATTGGTATAAATGGATGAGTAAAGAGTCTTTTCTCCCTTCCCCGTGTGCTTGTTTTATATTTACCACCCTTGGCAGAAAGAATGATGGTCAGGTATCAGAGAATTTAAATGGGCTGGATAAGAGGTTAAGTTTTCACTGTATGTGGATGAGTTGCTTCTGTATCTGGCTTTTTAATTTTCTGTGAAATTTTAGAGAATGGTCCAGATACATGCTAAATGTAACCAGGAGCAGCCTTAGGTCAACTGGTGCCCTAGGCAAAAGGGCTCCATGGCTCCCCCCACCACACCACCTGGTGCCCCCATTCTGGTCTACCTGCACCAGATAAATAGTGAAAAAGCGCCCCTACTAGAGTGGCGCCCTAGGCAGCCGCCTAGTTGGCCTATGCCTAAGGCCGGCTATGAATGTAACAAAGACATGTACTGTGGCACTAACTTTGCTCCATCAGAAGTCCTAAAAAAGTAGATTTCCTCAGTTATGGGACTTTGACTCTATTAACTGACATTACGTATATGTTAGATCCTCAGTGTCAGAGACCTTAAGGATTATATACACTAAACTGAAAGAGAAGTGTAAGGGTTTAGTGGATAAGTGAAAATGTAGCAGCTGAATGTAGACTAGAAAATGACTGCACTTCAAGTACTCTCAAGATATTGTTGGGGGGGGCAATCATCAGATGCTAATCATGTGGTGCTACTGCACAGAAGCACTTTAGACTTGACCATAAATATTGTAAAGGTCATTCAGAAATGAATGGAGTCACAGGAGAAGCACTGAAGTACTTTGTGGCTTCCTATAGTTACTGAGCAGAGAAGTATGTTTTTTTGCTTTCCGAGTTAGAATTGAGTGTGGTAGCAGATTTGGAGAACTGCAATGGGCACCACATAATGTAGTTGTATGGATCTGTTTCAGAGGATTCCATTCATGTTAGGTAATCTTTTTTTTTTTTTGTTATAGCAATTGAGAACACATTAATAGCACTTATCTAGCAGAAGCACCAACATGTGGTTTCATAATCAAAGCTCTCATCACCTAAAGACAGTGAAGGCTTAGGGTTACTTGACATTTACGACTTGAGAGCAGTCACGTTGCAACATTTTTGTTATTGGCATACAGTTCGACTGGATCCCAGATGGAAAGATTTGGACTAGGTGAAGCAGGAACAGGTGGATCATATTTCCTACTTCATATTTTGGCTCTGCTACCTAGATTATTTGAAGCTATTGTAGAAGCTTTGAATTGCACCATGGTCGCAGTAAATTACATTCTTGTAGGGAAATGGTAGCATCAAAGCTTTCAATTGTGAGGAGAAAGTGAGAGTTTACTTATCTGTCATACTGGTTGGATAGACACCTACCTGTAAAATAATGCAATCAACTGCAGGAAGTGACATCTTTTATCTGTTTTTAGCAGAAATATGAACTGGTGGGTTGGATTAGTTTCGCCTACAGAGAGTTGAGTGAAAAGAAATGATGTTCTACAGGGTGTACAAGCCACATATTTGTGCAGCTTTATTACTGCACTAAAACTGCAGGTGGATAAGTTAGCAAATAGATTGTTTAAGTAGTTAATTCTGGTTAAAGAGGGTCTGGTTAAAAGTAAAGTTTGAAAACTGGGAGAAAATTTTAAACAACAGGCATGTCCTGTGGCCTGGGATTAGATCTACCTGGTACCCAGGTAAGCCATATCTCATCTTTAGCTAGGTTATCTGATGCCCTGTACAGTTTTCTATACTGGCAGTCCACATAGCTTAAATTTGAGGAGCAGAATAAAAAAAAAACTTCTGTGCTCTTTTAATAAGAAAACTTGATCCAGGTATGGAGAAATGTGGTTCTGTTTCCCATGTAAATTAATTCTAATGTGTGACAGTTTTTTAATTAAAGGTAATAAATTCAAAGTTAGGTCAAATTTTTGTATAATTCTAGGAAGATGGTCTGTGTGACATTATGCCAACAGTGCCCATGTTTTTACATAGGTAAAACTGAGCATAGGTTGAAGGAAAGAATTTACAAACACCAGTATAACATCAACAAAAGGAACCCCAGGAATGCCTTGGCAAGACATGTTTTGGACAATGAAAGTCACACATTAAAGTTTGTAGTTATAGAAGGATTAAAGGAGGGAATGAGGGGAGGTCCATGGGTACAGTTATTGGAACTAAGGGAATTACATTGGCAGCTGACTTTGAATGCCCATGATTGGCATGGACTTAACGAGTCTTGTTCCATTGCATCCCTTTTGAAATTTAAAGCATTGATTAGGTAGTGAAACAGAGGTAGAGGGGAATGGTACAATAATATCTCTGGCCCCTTTGCTACGGGTTTGTACTTTAAGTATCCTTTTTATATAATAAAGCAGTGGTGCACAACGTCCGGCCCCGGGGCCAAATCCTGCCCTTGACGCAACACCATCTGGCCTCCAGAGAGTAACCCAAAATTTAAAAAAAAAGTGAAAAAGTGCTATGCCTTACTCCAGTCATGCAAACTTTCCAGCACATGCTTACTTACCTAACTGACTGAATTTGTGCACACCTCTGATTTTAGCTGCGGAAGTAACTATTCTTTGTTGTTTATAACTTGTAGTCTATAAACAGTAGTAACTTTCTGCAAGATTTTGCAATAAGTCATGGCTGCAATCTAGAATAAAGTTAAATGCAAAGTTGATGTAGAAAGCAGGCAATTTCATAACTGCTGTCTTAAGTAAAAATGCCAGTCACCTGTACCTGTTGTTAACGACTTACTATGTTTTGAGGTGGCCCGCAGATTCATTAAGAATTTGTGTAGTGACCCTCCCCACAAAAAGGTTGTGTACCACTGTAATAAAGCTATTTGTGTAAACTTTATATGTAACACACATTTTTCTTCCTATTCAAGCTCCTTCAAGGCAATCATGTGTGACTTATATTTTATATACTGTTTAAATGAATGCCTCTATTGCCCGTTACAATTGGTTGTAATATTTTTACCACCTCATTGCATGCATTGAATGTTGAGTTATTTTTAGTTACTAGGTTTTTTGGAGCAATTTTTATGTATACGATTTTAACATAGTTAAGTTTTACATGGTTAAAGGACTGCACATTTCTCATTTTAATGTGATTTTTATTTTTATATCCAAAGTTTTTTCACGGAAACTAATATATATATATATATATATATATATATATATAAACATAATCTGTTCAATTCAAAAAGTTTACAGTTTTTTAGCTGGCTTGCAAGATCACTGTCAAGATGAAGTGCACTTAAGTCTTCAGAACACTAGATGGCACTGTGATACTACTTTGCCTAGGAATGGTTGGAGACACTCCCTCTTGCAACATCAGAGGAAGTGTTGTCATTGCTCATGGATGTGTGTATAAAAGTTTTGTAACTTAACTGTTTTCATTTTCTGATGGCGTTCCAATAAGGGACGAAAGCGGTTAATATACATGTAATTTTTTTGTTTTGGTTTTAAGTGGTTTACCAAATAAAACAGTTGCTGCTTGCAACCTTCTGCCTTGGATTTGTTTTGGTTTTGGAGCCTTTTGCATTTTGTTTTACTAGAATACAAGTGACATATTAACAAAATGATCTGAAGTAGTTTACTTCATTTGGTCTTCAACCTGTGGGTACGGGATCCATATCGGATCCGAGCCGACAAATTCACTAGCATATGCTCCAAGATCCAAGCTACTCCCCTTACCCATAATACACCTCCACTACTTTCCAAACCCCAGATCTCATTTGCCGCGTCTTGCTTGAAACATTGTGATCTCCTGAGCTCCGAGTTAGTGAGTGGGTTATTTGCTTATTAAGCAGTCTTTTCTTAATTTTTTGAGTGTTAGTTGATTAGTGTAGGTTCCCTCTCTCCCTCCCCCCACTGGTGCGTCGTGTGTTAGAGTTTTCCTGTAGTTTCAGTGTTAGTTAGAGTGTGTTGCTTCCCCTCCCCACTCAGTGTTATGTGTGTCTTAGAGTGTGTGGTGAGTGGGTCTGAGTGGGAAATAGGTATTTTTTCTCTTTTTCCTTCTCTTGTTTGTGTGCTTTTTTAATTCTGTTGAGACATGGCTGACCCAAAGCCTGTCTTCAAGAGGTGCACTGAGTGTGGCCACAAATTGTCACTAGCCGATGGCCACACTGTTTGCGTTATGTGCTTGGGCGTAGCACATTTGAGTACTGACTGTACTATTTGCACGGGTTTTAACCTGTGCGCTGTTAAGGATAGGAAGGCTAAGTTGGCCCTGAAAGGCCTTCTGCCCACTTCGGAGGTGGCTGCTTCTTCCACTGCTTTGGTCACAGCTGTTGCTGTGGCCGCCTCTCCTTCTCTCTTGCCCTTGCTTCTCCTCCCTCCAACACTGGGACTCAACTTCCCGTTTCTAAGCCTGTGGAAGTGGAGTGCAGAAGGGGCAGAAAGAAGGAGAGAGAGCAAAAAACAGAGAGACATAAAGCAGAGAAACGCAAGAGGTCTCCGGACCTTTCTTCTACTTCTGCCAAAAGTCAGGATCCGTGACTCTTCTTGGCTCTGATCTCTGAGATTTTCCCGGAGCCGGAGGAGACACGACCACCATCTAGGGCATCAATTCCTCGACCCGCCAGGTTGGAGTCCGTGGCCTCGTCTAGATCCACCCGAAGCTTATCTGAAGTTGACATGGATAAAATGATGAGGAGGTTCATTCGGACTCAGATCTAGATGGGGGTCTTGCCAGCCCCCTCTCCCGCTGGAGGGGGGGGGAGCTGACTTCCTTTTTTCACACCAATTTCTCCTTCTCCGATCCATCCACCGGGTTCGGAGTACTCGGATCCGAGGATGGTCTTAGTCAGGGGGTCGGCACCGATGGTATCTGTCTGCTCGACGCGGAAGCTGCCTGGAGCATGTCGGATCTGACCAGTTCAGATCTGTCAGATCCGAGGGAGCTGAACTTTTTTCGTCGGCTCCGGGGTTTTCGGGCTAAGTTCCCTCCCTTGGGGCTCCGTCCACTTCGGGCCTGGCTACGATTCTCACATCGGATCCGGGGAGAGCAGTTTCCTTAATAGTACCCCAGGAGGCTCGTTCTCCCTAGACGTTCAACGTGGTAGAAAGGGTTCTGTCCACTGGATCGAGACCCTTGACTATTTCCTTGGATTCCACCCAACTCCCTTGGCTCTGTTTACGAATCCCATCGTTTTACCAGAGGGACACCCCGCACTCGAGGAGCCCCAGGTGGTTCCCCCTGAGGAACAAGTGGCTTGCGAGTTCCCCCCAGAGAGCCTCACCAGAGACGTGCCTTGCAAGCATACGTGTAAGAGGAGGCACTTGGACTCCCCTGAGTCCCTCACCGAGGACACGGATCTGGATGATGGGGAAGGTTCCCGCATGTCACCTCCCGAGGATGTCTCCTTTGGAGACATCATGGAAATCCTACGCCAACTGGGAGGTTGGTCCACCCTCAAACTTTCTTCTGATGAATCCGTGTTCCTGGAGGCTTTCGGCATGGGCCCGTCTACTTCCTGGGTGTCCTCTCCCACAGATCCCTTGGTGGACCTGGTCACCTCACGGGCCTGGAAGGAGCTAGACACCGTGAAACCAATCCCTAAACGTCCAGACAAAATCTTGAGTCCACCTTCAGATAGGCCAGGGGAACAAGGGCTTCCCCTTAGATGCTATGGTGGTAGTAGCAGCCACAAAAAAGGAACTAGCCCAAGAGAGTTCCTCAGTTAATCTCCCCGACCAAGAGTCTCAGATGATGGACCGCTTAGGGAAGCGGGTTTATGCATCAATGACCTTTTACATCAGGGTGCTGAGCTACCTGGCCCATGTCACGAGACTACAGCGCGACCTGGTCAAGGAACTGGCTGAGTCTCCCCCTAAGTCTATGTCGCAGGAGGGCAGAGACACATTCTCTATGAGGATGGCTACTGTAAAAGCAGTCTCCAATACGTCCACGCAACTCCTTTCACATGCCACCAAAGGAGCGTCTGGGTCTGGCGTGTCCATGAAATGCAGCGCCTGGCTCAGACAATGTCAGTTGTCAGAACCTTTCAAGGCATCTTTTTCCAACGCCCCTTATGACGGCTCTACTCTTTTTGGTAAGACCATCAGAGAGACTTTGGTCCAGAGTGTGAAAGACGGGAAGACACTGTCTGCTGTCGGAATCCGCTTCTCGAACCCTAAAAGATCCTTTTCCCGGAATCAGAGAGGGCAAAAGAAGATGTGGTTCCGGAAGTCACAGTATTCCCATTACACTCAGGGCTCTTCTTCCCCCATAGGCAAAGGGGGACAGGATAGACGCCAGCCCAGAGGCAGAGGGGGTCCGAGGAATTTTGGGTCTTGAGAACCTTTCTCAGACAGGCATGGACAGCAGCCCTGAGGGGTTGCCCAACTGCTGTACTCTGGAAGAAGTCGGGTTTCGATTGTCATTGCACCTGGCGGCATGGGAGTCTGTAACATCAGACCGATGGGTGCTTCAGATCATATCCAGAGGATACTCTATCCCCTTTGTGGTTCCTCCCAAACACCTCCCGGATGTACCACCCATGCAAAGGGAGGCAGCAGCACTGGAAATCTCCAAGCTGCTAGAGAAACGAGCCATCGAACCTGTCCCCCGAGATCAGTCTGAATCAGGCATCTACTCCAGGTTCTTTTTGGTGCTAAAGAAAATGGGGGACTTAAGGCCCATTCTGGACCTATCTACCCTGAACCGGTCAGTTGCCAAAGAAAAATTCCGGATGGTCACATCACAGTCCATCATGCCGTACCTGCAAGAGAGCGACTGGATGTGCTTGTTAGACCTCCAGGATGCCTACTATCACATAAAGTTGCACAGAAGCTCCAGGAGGTTCCTCCGCTTCCGGCTAGTTGTCTATCATTACCAATTTCGAGCCCTACCCTTGGTCTCACCACAGCCCCCAGAGTGTTCACCAAAGTAATGGCGGTAGTAGCGACTCACCTGAGGCTTCAAGGGATTCAGGTCTATCCATACCTGGACGATTGGATCCTTACTGCTCCCACCAGGCGTCTACTTTCTCAAACCAGGGATTATTTCTTAAAGCTTGCTCTTCACTTGGAGATTACAATCAACGCATCCAAATCACTTCTAAATCCTGTCCAGGTGATTAGACTACATTGGGGCATGGATAGACACACTACAGTGTAAAATCTTCCTGATGATGGAGAGAGTGCGAAACCTGAGGATGCATGTTTTCCTGATCTACCACTCTCATCTTCCCTTGGCAGAATTAGTGCTGAGGACCCTAGGTTCTATGGCAGTGGCCATAATGCTTCTTCCATGCGCCCGTTTACACATGCGAGTACTACAGTGGACACTAGCGGTACAATGGTCCCTGTTGGATCTTCCATTATCGTATCCAATACACCTCAGTCAAGTCTGCAGGTCATCCCTTCTGTGGTGGATGTGCTGTCCGAAAATCTTGGAGGGATGACCTTCTGTACTAGTCCCTGTCCACACCACAGTGACCATGAATGCCTCCCAACTTGGGTGGGGGGGCATTGTTTGGGCAGGACAGTCCAAGGGCTGTGGTCCCCTGTCGAGACCAGTTTGCATATAAACTTTCTGGAGATTAGGGCGGTCCTTTTGGCATTCCAGGCCCTTCATGCCTTTCTTCCTCTGGGAACCATTGCAATTCAGTCAGACAACATGTCAGTGGTCTGGTATGTCAACAAACAGGTAGGGACCAGATCTTACCCCCTTTGTCGCGAGGCCATGAGATTGTGGGAATGGGCGATCTCCACTGGTCGCTTTCTCATAGCAACTCAGTCCAGGACAGTCCAATATTCTAGCGGACAGGTTAAGTCAGACTATTCCGATGCCTTACGATTGGTCTCTGAATCATTCAGTAGCGGAGCAGATCTTTCTGGAGTGGGGTCAGCCTTACTGCAATCTCTTTGCATCTCCTTCCAATGCGAAGTGCTGCAAGTTCTTTGCTCTGAATCCCCAGCCGGGGGAGTCCCCCAGAGATGCTCTAGTCCATGCTTGGTCTCTCTGTCTTCTGTATGCTTACTCTCCAGTACCTCTTATTCCGTGGTTTCTACAGAAAGCTTGTCGACTGGGGAGCAAAGTGATCCTCGTTGCCTCATTTTGGCCTCGCCAGGTATGGTTTCCCTTCCTTTGGTCTCATCTTCTGGCTCCGCCTTGGTTTTTGGATCTTATTTCACACCCCTTGGGGGTTCCTTATCTGAACCTTGACAGTTTGAAGCTCACGGCTTGGCTGCTGCAGTTCCCCTGATTGCTAGGACTCCTGGATTATCCTCTTCAGTCAGGTCTGTTCTGGTGGCAGCTCATAAGTTTTCCACCAGGAAGATTTACTGCAGCAAATGGAAAAGTTTTTCCTTTTGGGCTACTCTAAGGAATTTAGATCCTTTCATGGCTCCTATTTCTGCCATTCTCTACTTCCTAGCTAATATTTTTCAACAAGGAGCAAGCACTTCTACTATCAAAGTTCAATTAGCTGCCATCTCTCATTTTCACGTGGGTGAGACTTCTGCCTCTCTGGCCTCATCCAGACAGTGTAAAGCCTTTATTAAAGGTATTTTCCTGTTACGCCCCCCCCCCCCCCCCCGGTCAAGGATCCTGTTCCTCCATGGGACCTTACTGTGGTTCTTCAAGCTTTGGTCGCTCCGCCATTTGAACCTACTGCAACCACAGTTTTTGTCTTGGAAAACAGCATTTCTAGTCGCTATCACCTCTGCTAAAAGGGTTTCAGAACTGCAAGCTTTGTCCATTAAAGTTCCATATATGATTTTCAATAAAGATAGGGTTTCCCTTCGGACCAATCCATCCTTTCTTCCCAAGGTTGCATCACAAGTTAACCTTAATCAGACCATTAACTTACCTTTTTTCTTCCCAAATTTTGCTAACAAAATGGAATACAGACTCCACTTATTGGATGTTCATAGACGGGTATGATTTTATTTACACAGGACTAAAAACTTTCGTCAATCTGATCAATTGTTTGTGTCCTTCTCTAAATCTCCAAGGTCACTGTTGCTAGCTGGATTTCCTTGTGCATCCTTCAGGTCTATAAGAATAAAAGTTTGTCTCCTCTGGGTCAGGTGATAGCTCATTCCACTAGGTCAGTGGCTACTTCTGTGGCCTTTTGGTCTAGAGTCTCATTGGACATTTGTTTTGCAGCAACTTGGTCCTCATCTCATACCTTTATCTCTCACTACAAATTGGATTTGACATCTAGGAGGAGAGCATCTTTTGGTTCCGCGGTGCTCCGGAATATCCTTCCTTGAGGGCCACCCAGGAGTTTAGTAGCTGGGGACTCTGTCCCACAGGTTGAAGACCAAATGAAGAAAACTACTTCAGATAAAGAAGTTGTGTACTCCCCATAACGTTCCATCTGAGTAGTTCTACTTCATTTGTCTTCAACCGTCCCTCCCCCCTTCCCCCTGACCTTATCATATGAATAGCCTGTTGGCTGCAGTTTTAGGTCATAAAGTATTCTTTCAGGTTGAGATCTCAGTATAAGTGGTAGCAAACTCGATGGGAGTTGGAAGGTAGTGGAGGTGTATTATGGGGTAAGGGGAGGAGATGCTAGTGAATTTGCCAGCTCGGATCCGATACGGATCCGGTACCCACAGGTTGAAGACAAATGAAGTAGAACTCAGATGGAGCGTAATGGTGAGTGCATAACTTTTTTTCACATTGTAGGCTACTAAAACTAGAAAGATGGTTTATTGAGATATTCTTCTGCATAAATTGGGCAGTTTGTGGTGATTAACCTTGGTACAGTACATTTTCATTTGAGCATCCAAAAATAAGAGGTGAGAAACTGCGTTTTTAAAGTGTTATGTTGAGAGTGGACCAGGAGAGGGTGACAGCATGCAGGCAAGCATTGTGGTGTTTGTGCCCTGCAGCATACCAGCAATTAAAATGATTTTGTTTTAACCTTTACCCGTTTGGGGATGCATGCACCTGTGTCACCACAGGGGCATCTTGTGCCCTCCGGCTACCTGTGCATTTTTCTACATACCTCCCCATGAGGGCTACCAAACACACATCACAGCCCTGCAACCAGTGGAAATTTGCAAGCCTCCACTTGGACTGGAGCAGGATGGACTGACTGAAATGACCATTTCCTTCCCAGCAGAATAGGTGAGCCAGCAAGTACGACTCGCTCTCAGTCTCCCTTGCTCAGCTCTTCTTCCTCCCCAGATGTTATTCCAACTCAGGGCATCTGCGTCACAGTCAAAGTTTTGTCCTTGTGTACTAAAGAGCCAGTCTAGGAGCAACTGTTAATTTTGAATAAGTAAAGTTATACTTTGATTGAATAATATAACAGACAGGATGGTCAGAGAAACAAAATGGCAAAACAGATTGCTTTTAAGGTTTTACAGCCTACTTAATGTGTTTTCCGAGCAACTGTAGATAATGTTTGCATCATTATTACTACTGGCTATGAGTTAGTACAGTTTCTTCACAAACATAGAATACTCGTATAATTTTTCAGTTCTTTTATTTGTACATACCACATACTGCTGAAAGCAGGAAAAAAAGGAAACAGAGAATCCATTAATTCACCTCAGTACATTCAAGCTTGTGTCACAGGTGTGTCATAAAGTGATAGCTTGAGTACACATACTCTTGTAATGCATGCACTCAAGCTTGTCACTTTGAGTAAGTATGACATTAAAAAAAAAGTTCTTGTAAGGTGACAACCCCCCCCCCCACCCCAATCATTATGTTCATTTCAAGATCACTGTACACTGGAGAAAGAGCATTTACTCAAAGGCAGTGTAATTCCTGTCAAGCTGTTGCTCAAAAGTGCAAGTGACTGAGATGCAAAGCAGTGGGCAGTGCAATGAGGAATGCCAGCGTGAGCCAGCATGATTGAGAAAATGTTACCCGATATCAGAAGATTGGGCAGGTGACTGTAAGCTTGCTTTTTTATCTAATTACATGACCCTTGCTGAGTTCAGTAGATATATGCTGCAGATATATGCTGCTTACTGCAGCTAGACTGTTCACTGTTGTCTTCATTTCAGTCTAAATTGCAGTGAGTTAAGTGCCACGTTTGCCAACCTACTTAGTAAAATACTGCAGTTAATCACTTTCCATAATGGGTGAGTAATTGCGCTACATGAAGAACATAAAAGACAACATTATTTCTTTAAGTTCTGGTTACTTTCTTCCTGTCCATAATCCTAGAAACTTAGGTTCAATGTGAAAAAAAACACTTTAGGCCAGAAGGCACTCTGAGTAAAACATTTAAAATATTCTGCCCTCTTTCTATGCATGTGTACGTGTTTGTTTGTGTGTGTGTGTGTGTATTTTTTTCTAAATGATTAATTAGAATTGATACATATTGTTGAAACTCTGTTTATTATTTGTGTTTATGAATTGCGATCTTGCTGTATACTCTGATTAAAGCAGTATTGTTTAACTCTTTATTTTGTAAAGATATGACTTTTTAAGAAGTATATTGAAAATGTTCTTTTGCATGGATTTGCTGGCAATGCCCGTCATCTTTTTTGGAATAAAGTGTGTTTAATCTCTTGTCCAGTAGGTGACACTCAGCTGCTTTACCATATCATTAGGTTTTGATTTGTTCAAAGCAAAGAAGTTGTTGAATCAGTGACTTGAATACTTGTCAAGTATTTTGAATTTGGTGAAATTTGTTTTTCTTGATTTTTGACCTCTGAGGTGGCAGGGAGTCAGTGTGTGTGTGTGTGTGTGTATGTTTCTGCCTACTGAATGTAGTTATTGAGTTTTGAATGGGTGAAAGAATGACTATCTAGGAAATTGAAAATACATCTGTATTTAGTGTTGTATGATTTTCTTGGTTCCACCCTTTTAAGGTACTGCAGATTATTTATAACTTTATGGTCTAGTGGATTATGTGAAGTTGCCCATTAATGTAAATGACCTGCCATTGGCAGTGCTGTTAACTTACTAAAGAGACGAAACTGGAATCTGTGGATATGTTGTAGAATGTTCTGGTATGTATTTATTAAAGATTAGCGCATCCATGCACTGTGAATGATTTCCTTCCTCAGACATGCAGGTATCTAGTAATTAATGTATGTAGTGTTACTTGCAGGATAGCTAGTGCACTGGCTATCACAGACCAATAAGACCAGAAGGTAGTTTCTTTGCTTCTAACTGGGAGCTTTTCAGTCAAAATCAGATTTGTACTAAGGACTTTGTTGCTTGCTTGGTGTACTGAGAAACTTAACTGCGTTTAAGGGGGAGCAGTACTGAATTACACATGATGAATTGCATGGTGCATGGATGTAGAGTACCTTACCAGACACCTGCAGCAACTGGAAAGACCCCAAAAGTACCTCACTAAGAGGATCAAAGGGCTCAAACAGATGCCATATGCTGCCCGGTTAAAGAAACGTCAGCTCTACTCAGTGGCATACTGCCTGCTCAGAGGCGATCTGTGCCTGACATATAAAGCCATGTTCAACCCGGAATTAATGGACCTGCTGCACCTCAGAAAATCCAAATCCCATCGAGCTACGCGCTTGAGAGACTTGAACCTCAGCACTGAAATAAATAGGACATGCTGGAGGGACAGATTCATAACCCAGAGGCTCCCTTCACTTTGGAATAAAATCCCAGTCCAGGTTAGGCAGAGTCCCTCATTGACTCTCTTCAAGAGGAATCTTGATGAGTGGATGGGAGATCGTAGGTTTACCCCGGGTATCACTTCTGTGTCACTGTTAGACAGAGGCACAGTATACTAACCTCGAAAAAGGGCATAGCAAAATTATTTTAAAATGGGTGGTGAAAGCCAAACACACTCTGGCTAGGCTTACAAATGCCCTAGGGCAGATAGTCTAGTATGAACCTATGAACCTATAAGTCGAAGTAAACAGATTTTTTTTTTCATAGGTTCATAGGTAGGTACTAGGCTATCTGCCCAAGGGCATTTATAAGCCTAGCCAGAGTGTGTCAGCTTTTGCCGCCCCATTGATTTAATTAACTGATCTTCTGTCAAGCACAACCAATGAAGTGATCCCAGGGGTGTATTTTCTGTTACCCATCCACTCGTCAAGGTTTCTCTTGAAGAGTGTTAGTGAGGGGCTCTGCCTGATGTAATCTGGAATTTGGTTCCAAAGCATGGGGAGTCTCTGTGGCAGGAATCTGTCCCTCCAGCATGTTCTATTTATTGTTGGAGCGAGGTTTAGCTCACTAGAGTGTGTGGCTCGCAGTGACTTGGATTTCTTTAGGTGGAGCATGTCCATCAATTCTGAGTTGGGCATGGTTTTGTAAGTCCGGCAGAGATCACCTCTGAGTAAGCGATATGCCACTGAGTACAGCCAGAGTTTTTTCAGTTGGGCTGCATAGGACATATGTTTGAGACCAGTAATCCTGTTGGTAAGGTATTTTTGTGGTCTTTCCAGCTGTTGGAAGTGTCTTGTGAGGTACATCCCAAATGGGGCATTGTACTCTATGATGGATCTAATGAGTGACGAGTAGAGGGGCACTATAACATCTTTATTTCTAGATGCGAACCCTAACTACTTTGGCAATATGATTGTCAAAGGAGAGATTACTATCTACCTGGTTCCCCAGATCTCTTATTACCTCTTCTGTATTAAGGGGGCTGCCACCTGTGTGATATTCGTGGGTGTTTTGTTTTTCCCAAACAGGATGATTATGCAGTTTTTGATATTTAGCTTGAGGCCATGACTTTGAAACCAGGTGTCCGTCTCAGTAAGGCCCTTTTGAAGGATGTCCGTGTCAGCCGGAGAGTCAACTATGGCTCCCAGTTTGTAGTCATCAACGAACTTGGTTAGCCATAGTCCTCCTGTGTTTGCCTGTACTTCTGAGAAGTATATGCCGAACTGTAGGGTCCCAGGACTAAGCCTTGCGGGACACCACTTGTGACTGATTTAGAGTCGGACCTGGAGCCCGCTATTCTTACCGTGTGAGTTCTGTCTGTATGCCAGTTGGCAACCCGTCTCGTGACGTAGGGGTTTATGTTCAGGCTGGTGAGTTTTTCTATAATACCCGAGTGGGGAATGGTGTTGAACACCTTGGCGAGGTCAAGGTAGGCTGTGTGGACTACCTTTCCCTCGTCTGTGGCCTTGGTGACTGTTTCGAAGAAGTCAACCAGGTTTAGTAGGCATGATCTGCCCTTAACAAAGCCGAACTGGGTTGGGTCAAGTGTTTGGAGGTTCCCAATGTCTTTGTTAATGAGTTCCATGATGATGCGCTCCATAGCCTTGCAGACCAGGCTTATGGGGCGATAGTTACCAGGGTCAATTGTGACCCCTCCTTTGTTGGGAGGGATATAACCGTTGCTGTGCTCCATTCTATGGGCATGCAGCCTGTAGAGAGGCTGAGGTTGAACAGTGTGTTCAGGTGGGGGGTTAGTTCATTCTGTAGTTCGTGCAAGGCGTAGCCTGGGACACCATCTGGCCCCATTGATGCTGTGTTTTTGGCTTTTGAAAGGGCTGATGTTCTTCATCTCACATTGCTGCAGTCATAACCTGTGGGTAGTCCGCTGTCCTCGGTCGGCCCGAATACCAAAGAGTTAGGCTGGCGTCGGTCATGGGCGCCTGGAGCTGACGTCAGTACGTAGTAGTACTTAAGTGCATGACCGACGCCATATCCTCAGTCTTTCTTGCCGCGTGGTCCGAAGCAGAAGCAGCGTTTGCAAGTGCCGTTCGGCATTCTGAAATTTTCAATTTTCGAGTTTCAGACCGAAGATCAAGTTGGGCTAAGTACCCCGTTGGGGAAAATTTTTGTCTTTTCTTGCCTCAGTTAAACCGGATGTCAGAAAAAGTTAATAATTGTATTTCTTGTGGGAAACAGATACCTCATAGGGACTATCATTCTCTCTGTATTCCTTGCTTGGGGCCTGAGCACGACGTAGTCGGGTGTCGCTTTATGCTAGATTTAATAAGCGCACCATTAAACACAGATTAGACTGTGCTAGGTTGGTTTTCGCAAGCGGTGTAACTACAACATGCCGTCGGATCCTCCGGCGCCGCTACCGAAAAAGCGAAAAGATAAATCTTTAAGGTCTAAACCGGATGAGTCGTCCGTTGCGGACGCCAGTTCTATGGAATCTACGGTTGAATCTGTGGATCCAGCCGAGGTGTCGGCTGAATCCCAGGGGGAACCTTTACTGTTACAGGAGTTGGCCTCTCAGGAGTTAGGCCAGGCCGAGGGTGCTTCTCAAGTTTCTGTGGTTCCATCCTTACAAAAGGTTATTAGGCCTTCTACTTCAGTCACTAAAGGCCCTGCTAAGGCTAGACCTGGTCTTTCTGGTACGGGCCATAGCCCTAGTTCTTCGGGCTCTGTTCCTAAAAAACATATGTTGAAAATGGCAGAGGATTTGATTACTTTGATCAGGGGTTCTATGCCCCCTCCAGAGAAGAGGCCTAGGGTGGAGACAGATTTAGAGGGAATGGAGCATTCCTCTGATTACTCTGAGTCCTCAGCTGAGGATATTCAGGATTTTCCTCCCTATTCAGATTCGGATGCAGAGGATTCCTGTCCTTCTGCTTCTCCTCCAGAGGATTTTTCCTTTTCTGAAACCTTGCATTCCATGAGGGAGCATTTCAAGTGGGAAGGTCAGGATTTTTCAGATTCTCGTAAGAGGCTTAGGAAATTTTGTTTTGCCACAACATAGACCTTTGGCTATTCCCCCTGTTTTAGATGTTGTACAGGATGTTTTTTCTGAAGCTTCCCTTAATCCTGATTCTTTACCCCCTGCCCCTGTCACGCCAGACAGGTATTACAGAGTTCCAGAGGCACATAAATATTTGTATAAGAGTCCTAGAGCTGACCCGGAAACTATTATTCAAGGGCCTAAAGGTGTCAGGGCTTCTGTGGTTAAGAATCCAGTTCCTTTGGATAAAGATTCTAGAGCGTTGGATAGGTGGGGTAAAAAAGTGTACACCTCTTCTACATTAGCTATGAGGGCTTTAAATTGCCAATTTCATATGCTGAAGTATCAGAACTTTCTGTTAGAGCATCTACCTTAGATTTTAATTGACCTATCTGAGGGTATAGAGTGTAAGGAATTGCAGGACTTGGTTCATGCTTCAGATCAAGTTGGTAAACATTCCTTGCAGTGTGGCTTTGATGCCCTTCAGGCTTCTTCCAGGGTGGCTGCTACTGGTTCAGTTATTCGTAGACATGCCTGGCTTAAGGATCAAAATTTGTCAGAGCATGTTAAAGCTCGGATTTTGGATGCTCCTCTTCAATCTGAAGTTCTTTTTGGTTCCCCTGTGGAGTCAGTTTTGAAAAAGATGGAAGACAAAGCTAAGTCTATGCAGACGGTCAAGGAATTTTTGCAAGTGCAGCCTCCTAAGTTTAGCAGGAATTGGCCTGCAAGAGGATGGTCTTACCCTTCTTCGGATGTTCAGTCTAAGGGCAGGTCTAGACGTAGTAGGGGCAGGGCTCACGCTCAGGGTTCTTTCAGACCTAGGACTTGGAGTTCTCCTGCACAATCTTCTGGTGAGGGCAGGGGTCAGCCTTTTCGTAAACAGACCCAATGACCTGTATTTTCAGCTGCCAGATCCTTCTTTTCTGGCAGCTCCTCTAGGAGGAAAGTTGGCACTTTTCAAACAAAATTGGCATTTGGTCACCCAGGACAAATGGGTGTTGGACATAATAAATCAAGGCTACAAGTTTTATTTTCACACTTTTCCTCCTTTCAAAGGCATGCCAGATGTACCTCCTCAGCAAAGGCTGGAGGCTCAGGAACAAATTTCTTTGCTTTTACAGATGGGGCAATCCAGGTGGTACCTCCGTCAGAAGAAGGCCTAGGGTTTTATTCTCGTCTATTCCTAGTGCCAAAGAAAGGAAACACTTGGAGGCCAATTCTGGATTTGTCCATTCTCAATACATACCTAGACATTCCAAAGTTCAAGATGTTAACATTACAGCAACTTCTGCCTCTGCTAGGCAAAAATCACTGGATGGTAACTCTGGATCTCAAAGAGGCCTATCTTCACATTCCTATCAGGCCCAGCTGCAGGAGATTCCTGCGTTTGGCTGGTACTTCTCATTATCAGTTCTCTGCATTGCCCTTTGGTTTATCTACTGCCCAGGGTGTTCACAAAGGTTCTGGCTCCTGTAATAGCTTTCTTAAGACTGAGGGAATACAAATTTATCCTTATCTGGACGATTGCCTGATTCTTGCTCAAGACAAAGACAAGTTACTTCAACACCTACAGTATGTAATGGCAGTTTTAAGGTGCCTAGGGTATTCTGTGAACGAAACAAAGTCCAGTCTAGTACCCTCTCAGGACATGTGCTTTCTGGGTGTGAGACTGAATACAGCCTCTCAGATGGCTTTTCTGACCCCGGACAAACAAAGAACTCTTCATCTATACTTCCAGCAATTATCAGTACTGTCCAGGCTGACTGCAAGGACAGTCCTTCAAGCCTTGGGGTTCATGGCATCTTGCATTCTGGTACTTCCCAATGCCAAACTGCATATGAGGAAGCTACAATGGTATCTCAAAAGTGTATGGACTCAACACTGCCACGATTTGGACACTGTCATTCAGATAATACCTTGCATCCAAAAGGAATTCTTGTGGTGGGCACAGGAATGTCACCTAAACAAGGGACTCTCTGTGACCCGACCAGAGGCGAGTCAGATCATAACGACGGATGCCTCAGACCTGGCTTGGAGAGCACACTTCAATGGGAAATGGATTCAAGACACGTGGCCTCCCAGACTACAGCATTTGCATATCAACATGAAGGAGATGTTAGCAGTCCAGTTTGCTCTGATGGCTTTCAAGGGCCTACTTCAACCAGGACAGGTGTTGATACGAACAGACAACACTACAGTCATGTTGTACATCAACAAGCAGGGGGGAACCCATTCTTACCCTCTTTGCAGACAAGCTATGATATTGTGGGAGACTGCTCTGAGTTTGCACATCACTCTTCAAGCACGGTTTCTGCCAGGGGCTCAGAACTCCCTAGCAGATGTATTGAGCAGACAAATTGTGGATCCCCACGAGTGGAAATTGGATCCTCAAGTATTCCAACAGTTGACAGTGGCTTGGGGAACTCCAGACATAGATCTGTTCGCTTCTCCTCTAAATTTCCAACTACCAAAATTTTGCACAAAGATGTTTCACCCAAAAACTTGGAAAGTGGATGCTCTATCTTTCAGTTGGAACAACCTTCACGTCTATGCTTTTCCTCCTCTGCCTCTCCTTACCAAGGTACTCTTGAAAGTCAGGCGGGACAAGCCTTGCATGATTTTAATAGCACCAGATTGGCCACGACAGTACTGGTATCCTCTGCTGAGGAGTTTAATTCAGAGCCTCCTTGGCCTTTGCCACAGCTTCCTCACTTGTTGTCCCAGTCAAGCAGTCATTTGCTCAATGTCAGGGTGCAGTCCCTGCATCTAACGGCCTGGCGAATTCTGTTTTAGAGCCTGTGGGTTCTCAGCTTCCTCAACAGGTTTTGGATGTCATTTTGGAAGCCAGGCGGCCCAACACTAGAAAGGTTTATGCTGATAAATGGAGAAGATTTTTTCTTTGGAACACAACAAAGGACTTTGATGTCTCGGTACCTAATTTGAGATGTTAAGTTGTCAATCTCGCCTTCATTCTTGCTTGATGGGTTCGGAGCCGATCCCTCGGCTCCGACTCGGCACTTGCTTTAGCTCGAGAACTCCTTTTACCAGCTCGAGGCAGCCCCATATCCCATGATGCAAGGCAGGAAGTACCCAGATCTCGTTTGCCGCTTCGCTTGGGAGGTCTTCTCTTTACCAGCTCCTGGTAAGTAATTCACATTTGTGACATTTAAGCCCCTTTTAGTTAAAAACTTTTTGTTTTTGATAGTTTAACTTTTTCTGACAGAATCCCTGTCTCTTTTAATTTTTTTAGTCAGTTAATTTCCCTATCCCATCCCCCCCCCCCTGTTAGGGTGTGTGTGTTGGTATTTTTTACTAAATACCCTTTTGGTATTAATTTAATTTAATTGGACTGGTGTGTGTGTGTTTTGTTAGGCACCATGTCTAAAGAGAGGGTTTCAGGTTTTAAGAAGTGTGACTCGTGCTGTCAGAAGATGTCTCTGACAGACGGTCACACTTCTTGCCTGTACTGTTTAGGCCCTCTTCACCTGCAGGACTCCTGTGCTATTTGTCACTCCTTCAGCCAGAGAGTCCTGCAGGAGAGAAGGAATAAGTTGATTCTCAGGGGTCTTCTTAAGCAATGGGGGGCTCTCCGGCTAAGTCGGCCCCACAAAAATCAACTAAATCTGCCAAGACCCAGGCTTCTGTTTCTAAGCCTGTGGCCTCGGCTCCGACTCGTATAGAGTCGAGATCGGCTCGGGCTGGAGCCGATTCTGAATCCTTAGCTTTCGGCCGATGGCTATCGGTGCGAATCTCTGACCACTGTGGTGTCGGTTCCGACCGGCTCCGACACCCACGTGGCACGGGCATCGATGTCGGCTCCGATCGGCTCCGACACCCATGTGGCACAGGCATCGGTGTCGGCTCCGATCGGCTCCGACACCGTTACTCTGGTGGCTGTATCGGCTCCGGCTGGAGCCGATACATCGAGGCTTTCTGCCGGCTCCGAGAAATCGGTGCCGACAGAATCAGTAATATCGGCTCCGATGACCCATTCCAGGAAGAGGTCGAGGTCTCCTTCCTTGGAGCCGATACTTTCGGCTCCGGCCTCCCCTCTTCTATCGGAGCGGAGCCATCGGAGCCGATCTTCAAGGTCATCCAGGTTGTCAGACCATGACCTAGAGAGAGTGGTCAGTAGATTGCTCAAGTCACAGGTACTGGCCCAAATGATACACAGTCCGTCTCAGCAGACGACTGTTGGTCCACACCCCGTTACAGTTCCTCCTTCAACTCAACGGCAGAGCTTGGAGTTGGAGTCTTCGCGCATGCTTACTGCTACGGCTGGAGGACAGATACCCCCTTCTGTTCCTTCAGCCCCTACTCTTATCTCCTCTTCCTTAGAGGTATTCGGTGGTCGGGCTTCCATGGTCTCCTCCGAGGGGGTGAGTGGCATCGGACCCTTGTCCGAACCCGCTCTTCCCCTTGGAGCCTCGGCCTTGGTGAGCTCGGCTCCGACATCTGCCTCGGAGACTTCCCTTTCGGTGGCCCCTGGGGTTCCTAGCTCTTCGGAGCGGGGTCTCTCGGACCTGCCTGGGAGGGGAGCATTCGAGGTGATGAAGAGTGTACTGGCCACTGGTATCAGTCAGCAGTCTCTTCCCGTAGCTCCTCCCTCTATTGTACCTGTTGACATCTCTGCCACTTCTCTTGCTACAGGACCCAGAGATCCTCCGCCTCAGGTTTCCCCATTGGGAATTTCCCCCTCTTCCGAGGATTCTCCTGAGGTTTCGGGAGATCCTCCTAGGAAGAGGACTTGTAAGAGGAAGCATGTAGACTCCCCTGAGTCTGTCACTTCAGATACTGACTTTGATGAGTCAGAGGGATCCCCTAGATCCCCCTCTGAGGATGTCTCCTTCTCAGACATCCTAGAACTTCTAAAACAGAGGGGAAACTGGCCCACCAACAATCCCTCTGAGGATGAGTCAGTATACCTAGAGGCGTTTGGATCTCGACCCTCCACCTCCTGGGTGTTTGCGCTCAGACCCCCTTATGCAGGTTATAGCACGAAAGGCGTGGACAGCTCCTGACTCTGTAGAGCCAGTCCCTAGGAGGCCTTCAAAATTTATAACTGCCCCTAGTGACAAACAATTCCTTACAAAGGGTGTCCCCGCTGATGCCATGGTGGTGGCTGCGGCCACCAAAAAGGAACTTGCAGATCCTTCCGTGCCCGTCCATCCTCCTAATAAGGACTCTAGGACCATGGATAGGTACGGCAAGCGGATGTTTTCCTCAGCGACCTTTGCTATGCTCGCTGAATTATCTTTGTCACTTCACCAGACTCCAGAGAGATATCCTGAAGGAGCTGGGAGAAGTAGTTCAGGATCCTACAGCTGCAGGGGCCCAAGAAAAGATTGCTTCGCAGCTAGGAACCCTCAATTCCATTGCTAACTCCTCCATGCGGCTAATATCTTATGCTGCTGATGGGCGAGTAGAGCCGCAGGCACAGGTGTGGCTCTTAGGCGCCAAGCCTGGATGCGGCTTTGTGATTTTTGGATCCCTTTAAGGCGTCCTTCACAAATTCTCCCTTTGATGGGTCAGCTTTGTTTGGCCCTCAGGTGAAGGAAACCTTGACCAGGTGTGAGCAGGACGGCAAGACTCTTTCTGCTGTTGGAGTCCGTTTTCCACCCTTCTAGGCCTTATCCCAAAGGACAGAAGGGTGGGAAGATGTGGTTCCGTAAATCTCAAGGAGTCACGCGATTCACGTGGTCAGTTTACCCCTAGAGGCAGAGGGGTAACAACAACAGACGCGCTCTAGAGGCAGAGGGGGGCCGAAGAATCACGGCAACAGGGAGGCTCCTCCTGAGAAGCCCTTTCAGCATCCCTCAGGTCTTGCCCGGCTGTCGCTCCTTGGAGGCAGTCGGGAAGATTATCACTGTACCCAGAAGCCTGGCATTCCCTCACTCAAGACAGATGGGTACAGTCGATCATATCCAAGGGTTACATAATTCCTTTCGAGGAAAGTCCCTTCCCTCAAGTTCCCTTCCAGATGTACCACCGGTCTAAGGGACATTGCAGAGTTAGAGATCGCAAAACTACTGCAAAAGAGCCATTCAGCCAGTTACAATAGACCATTCAGAGCCGGAATCTACTCAAGGTTCTTTTGGTCCCCAAAAGACGGGAGACTGGAGACCAATATTGGATCTCAGCAGACTCAACAAGTCTGTCAGGAAGACAAGATTCGAATGGTCACTCTTCAGTCAATTCTACCCTTCTTACAGAAGGACAACTGGATGTGCTCAATAGATCTTCAGGATGCGTACTATCACATCAAAATTCACAGGCGCTCCAGGAGATTTCTCCGCTTCGGCTGGGGTCCAGTCATTTCCAGTTCAGAGCCCTGCCCTTTGGTCTCACTACAGCCCCAGAGTGTTCACCAAGTGCATGGCAGTGGTCACGGCTCACCTGAGACGTCAAGGATTCCAGGTGTTTCCGTATCTCGACGACTGGCTCCTGTCAGCCACCACCAGGCATCAGCTTATACAAGCCAGGGATTACACAATAGACCTTTGTTCTCATTTGGGCATCTCAGTCAACTACGAAAAGTCATCCTTATCGCCCTGCCAGTCTATTACCTTCATAGGCAAACTTAAACACTGTTCGGATGTCAGCTACCCTTACAGAACAAAGAGTTTCAGACATTCAGACTCATGTCAGGATCATTCTGGCCAGCAAGAAGGTACAGGCCAGAATGGTTCTAAAGGTGTTAGGTCTTATGGCTGCGGCCATCACTCTTCTTCCCCTGGCTCGATTCTACATGCGCCTCCTTCAGTGGATGCTGTTCACACAGTGGTCATACCAGCAACTCCCAATGCGTCACCAGATTCTGGTGACACAAACATGCAAAGAACATCTTGCTTGGTGGATCACATCATCTCAGGTTCACCAAGGCAGGTGCTTTGTACCTCCGTCCCCGATAGCCACTGTCACCACGGATGCCTCCCTGATCGGGTGGGGGGGGTCATTATCAGGGCAGGATGGTTCATGGGACGTGGCAACCGTTCGAGTACCATCTGCACATAAATGTCCTGGAGATGAGAGCAGTGCTTTTAACGTTGCAAGCCCTCAACGACTTTCTTCCCGTAGGGACAATTGCAGTCCACACAGACAATATGTCTGTAGTTTGGTATATCAACAAACAGGGCGGAACCAAGTCCTACCCCTTGTGTCGAGAAGCTCTCAGACTATGGCAATGGGCGATCTCCTCTCATCGGTTTCTGGTAGCAACGCATATCCCTGGGAAAACCAACATTATAGCGGACAGATTGAGCAGAGCTATTCTCATGCCTCACGAGTGGTCTCTCAAGCAATCCATAGCGGAAGAGATTTTTCTGGAATGGGGTCGTCCATGTTGCGATCTTTTTGCTACTCCCCAAAACAGCAAATGTCCAGACTTCTTCAGCCTCTTCCCTCTATCAGGCCATCCCCCCAGAGACGCTCTGACCCAGGATTGGCCCCAGGGACTTCTTTATGCCTTCCCTCCTTTTCCTCTGATCCCTCAGGTGATCCAGAAAGCTACCGTTTTGAGAGCCAAATTGATTCTCATTGCTCCTTACTGGCCTCGACAAGTTTGGTTCCCGTTCCTCCATCATCACCTTTTGGTGCAGCCGTGGCATCTGGACCCAGTGCCAGATCTACTGATTCACCAATCCGGTCAGCTGCACCGGTCAATCCCTTCTCTCAACCTCACAGCATGGTTGCTCCACTTCCTTCCTTAGCCAGGCTTCCTTTGATCTCTAACCCAGTTAGAGATATCATAGTAGCTTCACTAAAATCCTCTACCAGGAGGATTTACACAAGCAAATGGAAACGTTTCTCTTACTGGGCTAAGGCCCAAAATATTGATCCTTTTACTGCCCCTGTTCAGGCAGTTCTGGACTTCTTAGCAGAGATTTTCCATGCAGGCTCCTCTTCTTCCACAGTCAGAGTTCAGTTGGCTGCTATTTCTAATTTTCATGTCGGGATAGCAGATCATAATATTATGTCCCATAGGCTCTGCAGGGCCTTTTGAAAGGAATTTTCCTACTAAAGCCTCCAATCAGGAATCCTCCTCCTCAGTGGGATTTAAATTTAGTGCTGACATCCTTGATTCTTCCCCTTGAGCCAGCTGTTTCTTGTTCCTGAAATATCTTTCTTGGAAAACTTTATTCCTAGTGGCTATTACATCTGCCAGGAGGGTGTCTGAACTTCATGCTCTTTCGGTTCGACCACCCTATTTGGTTTTTCACAAAGACAGAGTATCTTTGAGAACTAATCCATCCTTTTTACCTAAGGTCGCTTGAAAAACAATCTGAATCAATCTATTGATCTCCTGTATTTTTCCTAACTATTCAGATAGAGCTGAACAAAAGCTACATTATCTTGGCGTCCACCGTCAGCTTAGATATTATTTGGACAGAACAAAAATTTAGGAAATCTGATCAACTTTTTGTTTCCTATGCGGATAATAAAAAGGCCTTCCTGTTTCTAAAGTGACTTTGTCCAGATGGCTTTCTTCGGTCATCACTGAAATTTATACGATCAGGGGAAAACAGCTGTGCTCAAAACCTAAAGCACATTCAACTAGGAGTTTAGCTACTTCTACAGCTTTTCAAGCTAGACTGCCTTTAGACACTATTTGTGCAGCGCCACTTGGGCCACTCCTCACACTTTTGTTTCCCATTACAAATTGGACTTGGCCTCCAGGGACAGAGCCAGTTTTGGCTCTACAGTCCTCAAGAGTTTGTTCCATTGAGCCACCCAGGATAGAGGTGCTAGGACGCGGTCCCATCAAGCAAGAATGAAGGCGAGATTGACAACTTAACATTAAGAGTTATGTACCTACCATAACGTTCCATGTTAGTTGTCTTCTCTGCCTTCTTTCTTGACCCTCCCTCCTTCCCCCTGGCCTGGACAGACCTTGTATAAGAAACTATAATGCTAAAGACCATTCGGACCTGGTCCTTTTTCCATTTGTAAGTTTCTTCTTCCTTTGGGAAGTATTGTTTATGCTTGGTGTTATTGCCCTTTTGTCAACAAACGAGATCTGGGTACTTCCTGCCTTGCATCATGGGATATGGGGCTGCCTCGAGCTGGTAAAAGGAGTTCTCGAGCTAAAGCAAGTGCCGAGTCGGAGCCGAGGGATCGGCTCCGAACCCATCAAGCAAGAAAGAAGGCGAGAGAAGACAACTAACATGGAACGTTATGGTAGGTACATAACTTCTTATTTTACACTGCAGTACCTTACTGAATTACTAGACAAGGGTTTATCATTTTCCTCTGTGAAGGTTCATGCTGCAGCCATTTCTGCTCACTATGATTGTGACCCTCCTTTATTTTCTCACCCTTTGTTTAAGCAATTTCTTAGAGGGGCAAAAAATATAAGACCCCCACGTAGAGCTCCTACTCCTTCCTGGGATCTCAATTTTGTGTTGGAGAAGCTTACTTTGCCTCCTTTTGAACCTGCAGCTACGTCGGAATTGAAGTTTTTGTCTTAGAAGACTGCCTTTTTGTTGGCCATTACTTCTGCTAGAAGGGTATCTGAATTGCAGGCTCTCATGGCAGTTGAACCCTTTCTGATATTCCATAAGGATAGAGTTTCTTTACGTACTAACCCTACTTTTATGCCAAAAGTTATTTCTGATGTGGCCTTGAACCAGTCTATCCATTTGCCTACCTTTTTTGCTGATCCCCAAAATAAGGGGGAAAAAATCTTGCATTCTTTGGATATACACAGGCAGTTACGTTATTATTTGAGCAGAACTAAGGAGTTCAGACAGACTCAACAGTTATTTGTTTCTTTTGCTTTGAGTTCACAAGGGAAAGCTGTTTCAAAGCAGACTATTTCAAAGTGGATTGCTAATTGTATTGCCTTTTGTTATTCTCATCATGGAAAGAATGTTCCTGCTGGGATTAGACCTCATTCCACTAGGGCTACTGCCACATCTACTGCTTTTTTGAGGGGTGTAGCTACTAAGGATATTTTGGAAGCAGCTACTTGGAGTTCAGTTCACACTTTTACTAAGCTTTACCATCTCCCTCTTTACTCCAAGTCCAGGGCTGGGTTTGCCACTGCAGTTTTACAGGGCATGTTAGCAGCCCCTAATGCTTTTTAGTTTGCCAGTCTCCCTTTTCCTTTGCTTTGGGATTCTACCCACAGGTTATGGCTGCAGCAATGTGAGACGAAGAACATAGTACAGTTTTGTACCTACCATAAATGTAGATGTTCGAGGATCCACATTGCTGCAGTCCTATTTTCCCTCCCTCCTTCCCCTCTGTGGTTTGGGGTTGTTGTTGTTCCTTAGGCATTATTGTTATTTTCTCCTTTGTGGCTCTGGCCTTTCCTTTATTAAGGCCTTCTGACATCTGGGGAAAGAAAGACTGAGGATATGGCGTCGGTCATGCGCTTAAGTACTACTACGTACTGACGTCAGCTCCGGGCGCCCATGACCGACGCCAGCCTAACTCTTTGGTATTCGGGCCGACCGAGGACAGCGGACTACCCACAGGTTATGACTGCAGCAATGTGGATCCTCGAACATCTACATTTATGGTAGGTACAAAACTGTACTTTTTCACCTGTGCATCTGTGATGTTTGGGACACTACACTTTTCCAGTATTGTTGTGGGTCCTTTTGGAGGTGAGAGGGGAGTTAAGTTTGCACTGAATCTATCTGTCAGGATGTTGGCAATATCAGTAGGTTCAGTATATTTTGTGCTGATGTTATGTGATCCTATCTCACCTACATTCTGAACTGATGGGTTCGGAGCCGATCCCTCAGCTCCGACTCGGCACGCTTATGCTGTAGAGCGAGGCCTCTTATTGGCTGAGCTATCTTTATCCCAGGATGCACCACCACTAATCCCCCAGATCTCGTTTGCCGCTAACAAGCTTAGACGTGGTCTCAACATTGGCTGGGCTAAGTACTATTTATTTAGGCTTTTCCTGTCACAAATTTCCTTACTTTGAACCCAAAAGCTGTTTTAACAGCTATTGTTGTCATATTAGTGTGATTGGTGAATTTCTGTTGGAAAATTCGTGATTTTTTTAGTCAGGGAAGGTTTCCCGTTTTAGTTAGAGGGGCCTTCCCCTGTTGCTTTGCTGTTGGTATATCTTTCTTGGGTCAAGCACCCGTTTAAGTTAGAGGGTCTTGACTTTCTTTTCTTTTTGTCTGTTTAACTATTTAGTGTGATAAAAAAAAATATATATATATATATATATATTTTATAATTTGGTTAAAGTTGTTTAATTTAACTTTACCTTTTGACTAAGTTTAGTGTTTTTTCACTTAGTTAGGTTCTGTGGTAAAGCAGTTATGTCTAAAGAACACAAACCCTCTGGGTTTAAGAAATGCACGAGGTGTGGTTTTAAAATGTCCATAACGGACGACCACTCCTCGTGCGTCTATTGCTTAGGTGCTAAGCACCTACAAGAGTCGTGTAGTGTGTGCCACGCGTTCTCTTCTAGAGTCCTCCAGGAGAGGAAGAACAAATTAATCCTCAAGGGATTAATCAAGCCTTCCTTCGAGGAGGCTTTATCTTCCTCTCCGTCTCCTTCTAAAAAGAAGAAAGCGTCGGCTCTGACCAGTCAGTCGGAACCGATCACTAAAAAATCTAAGCAGACTTCTCCATCGGCTCCACGGACTTCGGAGCCGAGGTCGGAACGGTCTGCCTCGATGCCTCCAGCCTCGACCCCTCTGGTTTCAGAGCTGAGGTCTGGGGCATCGAGAGGCGGGTCATCCTCATCGGCTCCACTGATATTGGAGCTGATAAGGATTACCGGCTCAGACTCTTCCCCCTCGGAGCCGAAGTCCTTATTGGCACCGAGGGAAATTTCCTTGAAACCTTCCTCGGAGCCGATAGTTGTTGAGTCCATTCGGAGCCGGTCCCCGAGCCCTTCGGAGCCGATGGAGAAATCGGTTCGGGCCCGATCGGTATCCTCTATATCATCCAAGATGTCTGATTCGGACATCGACAGGGTGCTCCTTCGACTCTTCCAGTCTCCGGTGTTCCAAAAGCTAGTTTCGGCTCCAGCCCATTTGGCTTCGGAGCCGATGGTCCACTCCCCTACTGTGATTCCTCCTCCAACAGCTTCGGCACCGTTGGAGCCGGTGCTGGTGGAACCTGTGGAGGTGTTAGGGTCGGGCCTGACCCTTGCTCCAACTCCGGCTCTTGGGTCGGAGTTCAGTACACGGACTTCTTCCTTCGGCCCTGGGGGGGAGGCTTCGGGATTGATGCTTTCGGTCCCAAGTCTCCCTCTTGGTGCGTCGGCGGCGGGAGTGCCGTCCACTGTCGTGGCCACGGAGGTGGGACCCTCCCAGGATTCTGGTGGTCCCGCCTTCAGAGCTATGAGGAGTGCTTTAGCCAAATCTTCCTTGGCTACCTCCACAGTTTCCCCAGCTCCTCCCCTGCATACGGAAACTGGGTCGTTGGCAGTCCCCCTGTCCTTAGACAGCGGAGCCCCCGGGCCTCAGGTTACCCCCGCTGGGGTTTCTCCCCCTCCTGGAGGTCCTTCTGAAGCCTCTTTGGAAGAACCCCCCAGGAAAAGATCGTGCAAGAGGAAGCACGTTGACTCCCCTGATGAGTCTCTGACATCTGACACTGATCTCGATGATGCAGAAGGGTCACCTAAGTCGTCCTCGGATGATGTCTCCTTTGCAGACATCCTGGAAGCCCTAAAACAACGAGGCGGCTGGCAGTCCAAACCTCCCTCTGCTGATGAGTCGGTGTTCCTGAAGGCCTTCGGGGCTCAGCCCTCCGCCTCCTGGGTGTCTCCGCCCTTCGATGAGCTCTTGGATTTGATCTCTCGAAGGGCGTGGGAACACCCAGACTCTGTGGAACCGGTGCCTGCTCGTCCGAACAAATTTCTCTCGGCGCCCCCTGACAGAGAGTTCCTAACTAAAGGTGTGGCTGTAGATGCTTTGGTGGTGGCATCTGCTACCCAGCAAGATGTAGCAGAGGCTTCGACGTCCGTCCATCCTCCTAATAAGGAGTCTAGGAGCATGGATCGGTACGGAAAGCGCACCCTCAGTTCAGCGGCCTTTACACTGAGGTCCTTGAACTACCTTACACATTTTACCAGATTTCAGAGGGATCTGATTAAGGAGCTATCCGATACCCTCTTGGGTAACCTGCCTGAGGAGCTGGCCCAGACGGTTGGCTCTCAGCTGGCTACAATGTCGTCCATTTCGAACTCGTCCATGAGGCTCATTTCTTATGCGGCCGAAGGGGCGAGTAGAGCGGCGGGTACAGGCATTGCTCTACGGAGACAAGCCTGGCTCCGTCTGTGTCATTTCGTGGAGGCCTTTAAGTCTTCATTTGCCGATGCCCCCTTTGATGGGTCCTCCCTGTTTGGACCCAAGGTAAAGGACACACTAACCCGCTGTGAACAGGAGGGTAAGACTCTGACTGCCGTAGGGGCACAATTTTCCACTCCCTTTTGGCCTTATCCCAAGGCTAAAAGAGGAGGGAAAATGTGGTTCCGTAGATCTCAGAAGCCTTACCCCTCTCAGCAGGAGGATTCCCCTTCCAGAGGCAGAGGAGGGGGAAATTCTTCCAGAAGACGCCGTCCCAGAGGTGGCAGAGGCCCTCGCAACACTGGAGACTGCGAGTCCTTTCGTGGCTCTTCAGCCTTCCATAGTCCCTGAGGGATTACCCGGCTGTGCAGCTCCGGAGCCAGTCGGGGGTCTTTTCTCGAAGCACCTAAAGGCCTGGGAAGGTATCACTCAGGACCGATGGGTGCTTCGGATTATAGCCGGAGGTTACTCCATCCCATTCTCTCATCCCCCCCCTCAGTCCAGAAAAATCCCGGACCCGCCACCCAGTCAACGGGATATCGCAGCCTCAGAAGTTTCAAAGCTGCTGCAAAAAGGAGTCATCCAACCGGTCCCCGCAGACCAGATCGGATTAGGGACTTACTCAAGATTCTTTTTGGTGCCAAAAAAGATCGGGGACTTGAGGCCCATTTTGGACCTCAGCATCCTAAACCGTTCAGTCAGAAAGTCCAAGTTCCAAATGGTCACCCTACAAACCATTCTCCCATTGCTGGAGAAGGGTGTTTGGATGTGCTCCATAGATCTCAAGGACGCTTATTACCATATCATGATACATCAAGCGTCCAGGAGACATCTGCGCTTCAGCCTAGGAGGCAGTCATTTTCAGTTCTGCGCTGCCCTTTGGTCTCACCACAGCCCCAGGGTGTTCACCAAATGTTTGGCGGTCGTGACTGCTCACCTGAGAAGTCTAGGATTCCAGGTGTTTCCGTATCTAGACGACTGGCTCCTAACTGCCACCTCCAAACATCTACTATTGCGGAGCCTACAAGCCACTATATCACTGGGCAATTCCCTTGGAATCACCTTCAGTTGGCTAAAGTCTGTGTTGCTGCCATCTCAACGCATAAGATTCATAGGGGTAGAGATAGACTCAAACCAAATGCGGGTCTATCTACCTACAGACAGGATACTAACCATACAGGCTCAAGTTCAAGCCTTACTTCCCAGATCCAAAGCCCCAGCCAGAATGGTCCTGCAGCTATTAGGATCCATGTCCGCCACGGTTCTTCTAGTTCCCCTGGCAAGGTTACACATGAGAATTCTTCAGTGGCTTCTTTCAGTTCAGTGGTCCTTCCAGGAACTCCCTCTCAGTCACCTCATATGGATCACGGAATCTTGCAAACGGGACCTTCGCTGGTGGCTAGTGCCCTCCAACTTGGATCAGGGACGACCCTTTGTTCTACCACCTCCGGCGGCCATTTTGACCACGGACACCTCCCAGACGGGGTGGGGGGGGGGCATTCCCTGGGCAGGTCAGTCCAAGGCAAATGGCACTCGGAAGAGACTTTACTTCATATCAACGTCTTAGAAATGAGGGCAGTGCTTCTGTCCCTTCAAGCCCTTCACGATTATCTCCCTCAGGGCGTAATTGCTGTTCACTCAGACAACATGTCAGTTGTCTGGTACCTGAACAAACAGGGAGGGACCAGATCCTATCCTCTTTGCAGAGAAGCCATGAGAGCTTGGGAATGGGCAGTCTCGACCAAATGCTTCCTAGTGGCTACTCACATACCGGGCAAGTCCAATGTGATAGCCGACAGATTGAGCAGAACCATCCTCTCTCCTCACGAATGGTCACTGAATATAACAGTGGCAAGTCAGATTTTCAGAAAATGGGGAGTTCCGTGTTGCGATCTCTTCGCGACTCCTCTGAATGCAAAGTGCAAAGAGTTCTTCTCCCTAACCCCAGCTCCGGGGAAGAGCCCCATGGACGCATTAGTCCATCCTTGGCCCACCGGCTTGCTTTATGCCTTCCCTCCAGTTCCTCTCCTTCCCAGGGTGATTCAAAAGGCATCTCTCTTGGGGAGCAAAATGATCTTAATTGCTCCTTACTGGCCTCGTCAAGTGTGGTTCCCCTATCTTCGCAGACATGCTCTGGAAGGTCCATGGTTCCTGGATCAGATCCCAGACCTACTTGTTCACCAGTCGGGACTATCCCACCAGTCCCTGCACACCTTAAAATTGACGGCTTGGCTCCTCCTCTTCCGACGATAGTCAGGAGTCATACATTGGATCCAGATGTTGTACACATATTGTCTTCGGCCCATAAGTCAGCTACAAAGAAACTGTATTCTAGCAAATGGAAGATTTGCTATTTGGGCTCAACTCCGGGGCCTGGACCCCATTTCTACTCCCGTAGCAGAGGTACTAAAATTTTTGACTTCTCTTTTCAATCAAGGCTCTTCAGTTTCTACCATCAAGGTACAATTGGCAGCAATCTCTAATTTTCATGAATCCATAGACCTACCTTTAATGAGCAACAGATTGTGTAAAACCTTCTTGAAAGGTTCTGCTCTATTAAGACCTCCGATTTCTCATCCTGCACCTCCATGGGATCTCGATATAGTGTTACGCGCCTTGACTTCTTACCCCTTTGAACCGGCAGCTACATGTGATGTAAAGTTCTTATCATGGAAGACAGACTTTCTGGTGGCGATTACTTCTGCCAGAAGAGTTTCAGAGCTTCAAGCTTTGTCTGTAAAACCCCCGTACTTGGTTTTTCATAAAGACAGAGTATCCCTCAGGCCAAATCCTTCCTTTGTCCCTAAAATTTGTTCTAGTTTCTGCTTACAACAATCGTTAGAGCTTCCAGTTTTTTTTCCCAAAATACTCTAACAAAGCGGAGTTCATATTCCACACACTGGATGTACACAGACAGTTACGTTTTTATTTAGACAGGACCAAACAAACGAGGGAAACAGATCAGTTGTTTGTATCCTTTGCAGATAACAAATTGGGCAAAGCTGTCACAAAGGTCACTATTGCCAAATGGATCAGGGACTGTATTACTCAAGCTTATTTTTATTCTAACAAAGAGCTTACCACCTCTGTCAAGGCTCATTCTACAAGGGCTATGGCTACTTCGATAGCATTTCATTCTAAGCTTGCTATTAGTGACATTTGTGCGGCTACATGGTCTTCCCCGCACACCTTCATTTCCCACTACAAATTAGATGTGGCTTCTAGAGGACAAGCTTCATTTGGTTCCACAGTGCTCAGGAGTGTTTTCCAATGAGCCACCCGGGATTTAGGTGCTAGGGACGCTGTCCCATCAGTTCAGAATGTAGGCGAGATAGGATCACATAACATCTTTTAGTTATGTACTCACCATAACTTCAGATGTTTGGGATCCATCTCGCCTACATTCCCTATAACCCACCCTCCTTCCCCCTTCCTTGGAGATCAGAGGATATCAGAAGGTCCGAATCCTGTTGTTTCATCTTGAAACATCTAACAATGTTATATAATCTAGTTGTGCATGTGTGCATGAATGCGGACAAACAAGATCTGGGGGATTAGTGGTGGTGCATCCTGGGATAAAGATAGCTCAGCCAATAAGAGGCCTCGCTCTATAGCATAAGCGTGCCGAGTCGGAGCCGATAACCCATCAGTTCAGAATGTAGGCGAGATGGATCCCAAACATCTGAAGTTATGGTGAGTACATAACTAAAAGTTTTGCACTAGTTCAGTGCATATCTGTGAGTTGCCACTTAGATTCTTAACATAGCTAAAGAAGACTTTGTGGTTTTCTTTTGAATCCTTGGCTATTTTTCTTTCGAAGTTAACCTTGGATGATTTCATGAGGGACCTCAGTTTCTTACTGATACTGATCAGGGATGTCTTTCCTTCTTGGGATTTGTTTTTTTCTGAACTAGTTTCCTCCTTCTATTGTATAGCCTGTTTATTGCAGGGGTCCACCAAACTGGTTTCCTTCTCTTAAAGGAGTGAGTCTTAGTTTTGCTAGGGATGGCACGATCCATGCATCCTTGTAGGTGCTCATAGAGTGCATTTGTAAAGGTTCCTGCATCGTGGGCAGTGTTATCCTTTAGCGTGGGGGCTGTGAAACTTACCACCTCTGTCTTAAGTAAGGTGAAGTTTGCTTTAGAAAAGTTTTTTTTACTGTGGTTTCCTTAGCTGTGGGTGGTGGTGGGGTGTGGACATCCAGAGTGATTAGTTTATGGTCTGATCTAACCAATGACGAGTTGACCTCCAGTGTGGAACACCTGTCGCCCATGTTGGTGATGACCAGGTCCAATGTGTTTTCACCTCTGATAGAGTAGTTTACCAGCTGATCCAGGGCATTTGAGTTGATGAACTCCAGGAAGCACTGGGCCTGGGAAGTTGTACTCCAGTAGTTTTCCCAGTGAATAGTAGGGTAATTGAAATCACCCAATATCAGGGTGTTTGGTAGGACCTTCATGTCTTCCAGTGTCTCCAGAAAGGTGGAGTGGTGGTCCTGGGTCATGGAGGGTGATCTGTAACAGGCCACAGTTTGCATTGCAGATCTACCCGATGTTAGTTGCACATGGATGATTTCAGAGGTATCATGCTGCGCCACTAACCTGGAGGTGTAGGTATCCTTGATGAATCTGGATACACCCCCTCCTTTTGTGTTTTGGTCCGTGTTCTGTGGCCAAAACGTGTGGTATGAGTTGTAGCCTGGTAGTGCTGGGGTGCTCTCTGGAGCCTTGAACCAGGTTTCAGTTACTGCACAGATGTCAACGTTCTCCATACTGAGGAGTGCTTTGAACGTGTGCATTTTGAGATTTAAACTCCTGGCGTTGAATAGCATAACCCTCAGTTTTTTGTTAATTGTGCTGTTTACGGTGGTGGGTTTGACTTTTGAGCCTTGCCTAAAAAAGGCACTATGGGGGCAGAAAGAGCCTTGGCCAGTTTTCAAAAGCCTAGGAGTGACAGGTGCAAGCCGTTTCTTGTGAAGCAATGCAGCTTGTCGAACATGTCGTCCCAGGCTGATGGACACTGGATCCCTTTTGAATGACACCAGAAGCTTATTCAATTGTTGAAATTGATCATTTTTTATTTATACTGAAGTGAGGGCAGGATGCTACTCAGGGTCAGGGTCATACCAGCCTGGGCTGCATGATCAGAGAGCTCTTCCATGTCTCTTTTCATGTAGTCCAGGGAGGTACGTCTCAGGTCATTCACACCAACATGAACAATGACAGAGTCATATTTGTACTTGTTCTATAGTGACCTGAGTGCTTGTGTTATGTGGCGGATTCTGGCTTCTGACAGGCAGCTAACAGTAACCTTCTGCTTGTCCAGCCTAGTGAGTGGGACGTCAGTGTGCCTGACTAAAGAGTCACCTATTACTAGTGTGTTAGGTATGTTATTTCGCCTTAAGGGCTGTGATTGTGCAGCACACTGATTTTGCGTTTTATGTGTTGTCTGGTTTGTGACGGGAAGTGCAGGTTGTATGGGTGTTTGCTTTGGAGGTCTTTGATGCTTTTGTAGGTTTTTATTTAGAGCCTCCGAGTATGATTTTGTGTATTTATGTGTATTTTTTGCCAGTGCTGTTTTAGTAGGTCTGTGTGCGGCTGGAGTTGTGGTGCAAGTGTTAACCTTCTCCTCTTGACTGTCTGTTCCAGGCTTGGGTGGAGACAGTTTAGCTTCCAGTTTGGCTGTATAATTGCATCTCTCGCATATGTTAGTGTTTTTTGGTAGGAGGAGAGGGTTGTCTGTGTACATGAGGCAGTTGTAACATTGCCTCAGGATATCCAGATTCACCAGATGGACTGGAGCGTGCACCTGAAATTGCCCTTTTCGTCATGCCTGAATAGTAGGGTGAGATGCTTAGTTGCTTGGTTGGTGAGGGGTGAATAAAGAGCCTTGCCCTGCTGGGCAATCAGTGTCAGGGTATATTAGTGCTTGCTATTAGGTCTGAGCAAGTGTTGGGCTCAGGGTTGCCAGATTTCCAACTGGCCACGTAGGGACAAACAAAAGTGAAGTCTAAAAAAAAAAAAAAAAAAAAAAAGGTATAATAATAAAAAGAACTGCGATGTTCCGCATTAAACACAAGAAACTTTGTGTTTAACGATTTCTGATTGGCCCGTATGCCAGTATACGGGCCAATAAAAAAAAAAAAAAAAAAAAAAAACAAAGCTGAGGCTGCCTGGGATTTAAACCGGCAGTGAGGGACTCGGGATCAGGCTGCTGATCTCGGGACAGTCCCGCCCAAATATGGACGTCTGGCAACCCTGGTTGGGCTGCAAGATGCTTTTTGAGTGCTTAAGGTGAGAGTTAGACTAGTTTCAAGGGAAAAGATGAAGAGGAGACTTAGTGGAGCCGGGAATAATTTAACCATAGCTAACCGGCACTGCCCAGTGCACAAAACCATGCAAATGTGGTTTTTATAGTAGGGAAATGAAAGAGATAGAAATTAGCCCAAAATGGCCAATAAACTACTAACTTCTGGGCTGGAACCACTCCTCCAGGGACAGATAGGTTGCTCAAAGGTCCCCTCTCGAACAGGTGAACAGAGAAACTTCCTTCTATCCAAGTAAGGTATGGGCAACTCAGAAACTAGTATAACAGCCCTGAATTCAGCACTATCCTGAAAACTGGACTATACTAGCTTAGAAAGGCGGGAAACAAGGAATTTTTTTTTTTGTTTGTTTTTTGAAAAGATAAGGCAAAAACAGTAAAAAATACACTTAAAACAGCTTTAAATGACTACAAACGATCAGAAAAGGCTATCGAACTTTAGTGTGTAGCCTGCAACAATTAAACAAATTATTTAAACAAAAAACAACTTTTTAAAAGTGCAGGCAGTCAAATAAGTACAATATGTGAAAAAAACAAGCTTTTAAATCACAATAAACGCTGGAAAATCTGCGTTTAGGCGGAAAACAGTTAAGTACAGAAAACTGATACTTAATCACTCCAAAGTCTCTCTCCTAAGCTAGAAGGCTTGTATCAGTAGTTCATCTTGCTTTAAAGCCACTTTTTGACTCTTTTTACAACACTGCTTTGTTTGCACAATAAAAATATTTAACCTGTAGCATAGTTCTGTTTTGGCATTTAAGAGCTGAGGCATCACAATGAAGATTTCTGAAAAAGTGTTAATTTCTTATAGGTTCATAGATAGTTAAAATGCTTGCATTCCAGAAGACCATTGATAGTCTAGTCAAGTTTCCCAGTTGCCTCAGTGCATTCCTTGGTTGTGACTTATAGTCACACAATAGGCTAACTGAGCCTGAGGGGAAGCCAGTCATGGACTATAGGAACTAGCTTGTTAACCGCTTATAGCCTTAATCATCTGCACTAAATCCCAGTGAGAGTTGAACCCACAACTCCTGGCTTAGAATGCTAGTGCCTTATCCCATAGCCCACTGTGGCTTTTTGAGTACGGTACTTCTCAGTAGCTTTGCATTGTGGTTCAGTTTATTGGCGCTTTGTCTATCATCTGGGAAACATCTGTTGTTACATTCCTCTGCTGGAGTAATCTAATTACTGCTGATTAAGTGAGGACAAAATGAAATTATTATTGCAGAATATAAATCAACTGGAGTTTAGAACACTTAAATGCTGGAAGGTTTTATTTTATTCTGCTCACTTTCTGACATTGGAGATACGTATGGCTAATGTCAAGTTATTGCAAATTGGCTGTTAGTTCATGTTTATGGCATTTGTTTATTTATTTACTTTTATAGCATGCTGCAGTCATTCTAGATTTGTGGCCTTATTTCAACAGGAAGTTCAAGGTTGTATGCTTTTTGAGTAAGGGTAATTTGACCAGAGCACCAAGAAATTAATGTACTGTTCTTCACTAAGTGACAAGGAATTTTTACATCTGCTTGAGTTACCACCAGTGTAAACAAGCAAAAGGACAAGTTCCTGCAGTAAACAAGGTCTGATATTAATTCCATGAACCACAGCACAAGTTCAAATGAAGAAACACTCGTATCTTGTAAAAACTTTAATAAAACGTACAAACGGGCATGTTTGTATGTTTTATTAAAGATTTTACAAGCTACAAGCATTTCTTGCCACCAGTGTAGACTGAGTATTTGTTTAAATTCTCCATTTACTTATTATTGCCAAAACTTCACGCCAGCCTTCTTACTAAACAGTTAATTAACTCCAGCGCTGCCAGGTGAGAGTTAAAGTGACTTGATGTGGCTTTCATACTGTGGGTGAAATGAAGTGCTTTAAGCAAAATGTAGAAACAGCTTAACTACAAAATATTTTTTGTTTTAAAAGTGTATATTAGCATGGCATTTCACCTGCACAGTGCTGTTTTGTATGTCTAAAAGGCACCAGATTTCTGTTATTGCTTTAACAAATTGTCACAAAATGTGCGAGGATTTCCGTTCCTCGTATACTCACTTTGTTGGCAGTGTTTCAGATGTGAAAATCTTGAAGTTTATTTAATTTGGTATTATTTAGTAATGGCAACGTTGTTCTGTGCTTAATGTATTTTTATTTAAATAGAATCAGTGCTTTTACTCACCCTGTTTTAAAAATAGTGAGTTATTTAATCTTTTTTTTTTTTTCCAAAATCCATCTGGAGCATTGAGACCGCCCAGATGATTATACAGTTTTTAAGTAGCCTAAATAGTAGCATAGTTCTTCAGTTTTGCTTTGGAATCTGTTTTTCCTTATATGGGAGGCTTGACCTTCCTGGTAAGAATTTAGAGGTGGAAACTGACATCATTTCCTAATGACAAGCTATGAGCTTGAGTTTGACATTTGTTTCTTGAAACTAGGTCAGTGCATACCTCCCCCTCAGCTGGGTACTTTGCTTTGTGGACTGTAATGTTTCTGCTTCTCTTAGACGTATCCTATGTTGCCTCATCAAGTCTGTAATGCGGGTTGAGCACTGCAGGAGTTTGGTTGCATTGCTGCTTTCAGCCAGTGTGATACAGGCAGTTATCAATGGGCAGAATCTGTTTTAGAGATATTCACCTGTCACTGAACAGTGATCCCACCTTGGTTTAGCTAGGAGTGTCACTGTAGTTTCAGGATGTTCTGTACAACAGCCAATGCACTTCTTGTTTTATTAGATATTGCAGTTTTTATTGTTAAAACTGAAAAGGAACGCTGAATAATCAGCTAAAATAAACACTTTGCATGTATTATTTCTTGTATTTTCTGTAGAGAAAAAATGGTGAACATCAACACTTTGTTGTGAAATTAAATTGAGTTCTTTACCCTGACCCAGCTTAGTGGTAGTTTTAATTCTTTCGACTTGCTCCTAAACAAGGCTCACATTTCATAACTGTCAACGGATATTACTGCATACAAGTTATAAATATTTCTCAAAATGTGTTATACCCAGCAGAAAGGACAGAATCCTAGTTATTGTAACTTTCCTTGCCTTTAGTAATCACTGCCTAAAACACCATGTTAGGGACATTCATCAAACCTTCAGCAATCCATTGCAAGGGAGAACATTAAGAAGATTATTGTGTGTGGGAGGTTGAATGTAAAAAGTCCAAGTCCTGGACTCGTTTTAAAAGCAAGTGTTGTATGTATCCACATTAATGTGCTGTACATTAAAGACTTGAAATGTGGAAAGAAGATCCAGCTAGAAAACCAATATGAACATGAAATGCCAAAATATAACTAACTGTAAGTATAGTTCCATGGGCTTTATTTTTTAAACTTTTGTTTTAATACAGTATCAGAGAAAGTCAGAGGTACTTGGATTTCATTTTATGCTTTATAATCTGCAGTACATACCAGATATCCTAAGCACAACTTAACAATTTCTGGTGAAGGTTCCTAATGCCATGGGGCTGCAGGAAGGGCACTAAATGTATTTTAGAAAATCCCTTTTTCCATAGGAGTGTATAACATAAAGTCTGGATACAGAATTGTAACTTGCACAGTAACTCAGACTTAAATGTTATGTCCTTGTATTTTATGATATTCATAATCTGATTTGGGGTGTTTATTCTCTGATACCTGCATATTCTACTTGGGTGGGCTACTTCAGTCTCAGTCAAATGTATGCCCATAATAGCAGCCTACCACAAGTTACTGGGAGCCTAAGTTTACCTTACCTGGACAACTGTCTGCTATTTGCCACTGAAGTTCAGGCTGTGACTTTCTAGCAAGGGAGGCTCTGATCAACATGTTCCACCCTCATTTTGTAATGATGAACATTATGAAGTCACAGTTGCACCCCTCCCAATGGCTCACATTCATCAGTTGCTGCTTGGATGGAGTTCTTTGTAGGGTTAATATGTGGTTAGAGAGGATATAGTCCCTGTAGTCCATGGTATCTGTATAGATTCTCAAGGAGTCTTTGTTTATCAGCTCTGTGCAAAACTTCACATGAGAATGCAGCACTGAATATTCAGGGTACGGTGGTCACAGGTAATAGATCTCATGCCAAACCAATTACAGATCTCCAGGGTGTGCAGGAAACACTTACAGTGGTGGATGTACCTCCTAAGCCTGATCAAAAGCAGTGTCTCCTAGATTTGTGCTCAAGCTAAAGTAGTCATCATGTATGTTTCTACCTTAGGATGAGGGCAGGACACTTTACAATGTGCAGATGGTTTGAGATGCTCGGAAGGCCATGGAGTCCACCTTTCTATTAGAATTTTAGAGATGTATGGGCAGCCCTGCTCACCCTTCAATTCTTCCAGGACTCCCTCATGATATGATTTCCGTCCATTTTGAAAAAACATAGCTGAGGTTTGGTACATCAACAGGCAAAGGGGACCTTGTGTGAAGAAGCTGCATGGATATGGGAATGAGCTGTGCAGTCATATTGATTTATGACATTATTCTGTACCCTGGGGGAAGCTAATTCTTTAGTTGACTGGCTTAGTCATGGTCTTTTGATGCCCCATGAGTGGTTGCTCAGCCAAGCCTTCCTGTAGTCTCTGCATTCTTAGCCATCATCAAGTGCAGTAGCTTCTTATTTGCCATCCATCTTCTGGGAGATGGTGGCTGGAGCCCCAAGGCACTGTGGTCCAGAAAGAGCCCCCTGGATTCTATTGTGCCCCCTGAAGAAATTTATTTTTCTTTTTTCTGAAGAAAATTTTGAAAGGTAGACCAGACAAACTCCGTACTACTGTATTTGTTATACTTTATTTGTCTCAGAACAAATTCTTACCAAACAGTTAATTCTGTCAGAGAGCTATTTTACTTCTATTATAAGACAGCTAGACAGATGAATAGACTAAGGCACACTTAGTCTAAGACGTCACCACTGAATAAAACATGCTGTCCAGTTTATATACTCTTTTCAACCAAGACTTGTTCTTCTGGTTTCTCTCTGTGTCATGAAAAAGTCCATGGGTATTTTATGCCCTTTTTTGGTCCTCTCTATATCTGAAGACTTTACAAAAGTCTTTCCACGTCATATTTGTGTCACTTGACCTGTCTGCAATTTATTTATTTAATTTTGCATCTGAAAGCCAAGAAAGTCAACTTCCTTTTTTTTCTATAACAGGATGCATTTACAGTACTGCCCACAGCTATATGTTATTAATATTTAAGCTGATCATAACTGTTCTTGCAAAGCAAGCATATTATTTTGAAAACTGCTGTTTGGCCTTGCACATTTCCTTTCAATGTACACACAGTGTATTGGGGAAAAGCATTTTAATTTACACAATATCTATCAATTCCCACTTTTTTTTATTTAAGGCCCATGAAAATTGTAAGACAATTTACAACAGAATATTATCTTTATTACTTTGAATTCCAGTAAGTAGTAGGGATCCCTCTGTAATATTAACTGCTGGTAACAGATATATGGTCACAGTCACTGGCCAAGGCTCGCCACTGAAGAAATGTATCTCTTTTTTGTCTGAAGAAAATGTCACTGAAGAAAATGTCCAAAAGTAGACCAGACAAACTCCATGCTACTGTATCCGTTATACTTTATTTGTCTCAGAACAAATTCTTGCCAAACAGTTAATTTTGTCAGAGCTATTTCAATTCTATTATAACACAGCTAGACAGATGAATAGACTAAGGCACACTTAGTCTAAAACGTCACCACTGAATAAAACATACTGTCCAGTTTATGTACTCATTTCAACCAATGTTATTTTTAATGTCCTCGTGACTTGTTCTTCTGGTTTCTGTCTGTGTCATGAAAAAGTCCATAGTTATTTTATGCCCTTTTTTGGTCCTCTCTGTATCTGAAGACTTTACAAAAGTCTTTCCACATCATCTTTGTGTCACTTGACCTGTTTGCATTTTATTTATTTAATTTTGCATCTAAAAGCCAAAAAAGTCAACTTCCTTTTTTTCTATAACAGAATGCATTTACAGTATTGCCTACAGCTATATGTTATTAATATTTAAACTGAACATAACTGTTCTTGCAAAGCAAGCATATTATTTTGAAAACCGCTGTTTGGCCTTGCACATTTCCTTTCACTGTACACAACAGTATATTGGAAAAAAGCATTTTAATTTATACAGTATCTATCACCCCCCATTTCCTTTGACGATGAGATTCATTCAGAAAGTAACAATTTACAGGGTAGAGTAATTCTCGTAGCCCCTTTTTGTCCTTGACCAATTTGGTTCCTGGTCTTCCCGCCTGAATCCCCTGAGACTAAATCTATTCAAGATGCTGTTAACTTATCTGTCAGTCAGGCCTTACCCAGACATTCATTTCAAAAAGTCACCTGCCTGGGTCTTCTAGTTCCACAAGTAGCCAGTACTCCTTTTTCTTCTTGAATAATTCAGATTATTTATTTTTAGAAGCAGAGCACTCATAAGACTTGTTGAGATAAGTGGACCCATTCCTTTGTCTGTGCCACAGGCAAAAATCTGGACCTTTCGCATTACTCGGCTAATTAATTCTAGACCATGTTTATCAGGTGTTTGATTTATGGCCTGAGTTATTCATCCATCACAGTTCATCTTACGTCTAGCTGTAATTTTTCTTAAAAGTTTCAGCTCCTCTTCTCTGGATTTATTAAAGGTTTGTAAAACCTTTCTGCATAGTAACAACTTCTTCTTATTTGGCTTCCCTGTAGAACCCTCTACTACCTAGGACTTGTACTTTATATTGGAGAAATTGAGTTTGCCTTCTTTTGAGCATGCAGCATCTGCCAACCTTTCACCTTTTACCTTAGGAGAGTTTCTGATACTTAAACATTGTCCGTTGATCCTCCATATTTGATATTTCACAGCGGTAGTGTCACTTTCTGAGCTAACTCTTTCCTTTTATTCCAGACGTGGCTACTGAGACTAACTTTACTTAGCATATTTATCATTATGTACTTGCCTTTAATTTTCCCACCAGGTAGAGTATTTTTCTTTTATTGTTAAATGTTCAAGTGCTGTCTACAAAGACTTATTTATTTCCTATTTTTTTTAAATTTGATTAGAACGTTTCCAAGATTAGCTTGTCAAGGTGATTACATGTCTGTTTTCATTTCTGCTAATAGTACTTAATCAGCTAGAACAGTTGCTGTTCCCACACTCTTTTGCAGAAACATAGCTGTAGATGGTGTCTGTGCAGCAGCTGTTAGACTTGCTGTCAACACATTTGCAAGGCACTGTAAGCTGGAAAGATATGTTCCCATAAGGAGGGCGGCCTATAAGGATTTGCTTGAGACTGTTTGTTTCCATCTCATACAGTACATGCTCCTCCTTTCACCACCTCAGAGGTTGTGTGCTTAAATAGAACTGGAAGAACAGGTTCATCTTCCATAACATATCCACTCAACTTCTCCCACCTGTGGCATAGTTAGTATCGATTTTATCATGTGGACGTATGCATGTGTCATACCTTATATCCAGAGATAATTGACAACATGATGCATTTATAGGATTAATAATATCTGGCAGCCTAGGAAAGTTTTATTTATTTGTTTATTGATTTTAAACAATGCCATATAGTATGTTACATTCAAGAGCATTCCTCATGCATGGTGCACCATATTGCATCAGTGATTGGCTGCTTCATTTCTTACCCTGTCCCATATCCTTGGCTTCCTTTTGAGTTCTCCCTCTCCTTCCTCCAATTATGAGTTTCAGTCTTTTTCATTTATTTATTTATTTCCAGTTTGATAACCGGGGTAGTCCACTGGGCTCAAGGAGCTCGTTTTCAGTGGAGGTCTGGGGAGAAAAGCTCCAAGATTACAAAGATACACTAAAAATACAATAAAAATATGATAAAAAGTACAATAAAATGCAGTTATGAATAATCCTAGTATTATATAATATTTTAAACAAAATTGTAAGATGATACAGTGAGATGTAGCAAAAAGAATGTAGTGCAATAAGTGAAATATAGGAGACTTAAGGATAGTTCATACAGAACATGCTTGGTAACGAAGATGGGTAGTGTAAAGTATGCAGAGTAGTAAGAATAAATACCTAAAGTGGAGGAAGGAGAGAGAGGCAGTTGAGTAGTGAAGCAAGAGGCAATTGTTCATTAGAAAGAAGAACATATGTGAGTAAAAGCAATAGGGGGTAATACAAGGCGGATGGAGGGTAAAGTTAGTAGAAGAGATTTGGACACAATTTATAGAATGCTAGAGTCATTAGTTAGTCAAATGTAATATAGGTTTAGATGGAAGTAGTATATGGGGGGAGAGAGTACAGGAAGAAGGGTATGTATAATATTTACACTATGAAGGAAATATCAAGGGGAAGCTGTTGGGCAGAATAGCAAGGTGAAGAAGTATTTAATGAAGAACAAGTAGAAATGAGTTTAATAGGATTAGGGGGGCAGAGAGCAATTACATTTCCAATTTTGGGAGAGATGAGAATGGAGCTGGGATTTAAAGAGTTCAAGGTTATTGGAGATTCTTAGTGAGGGGGGAAGAGAGTTCCGTTTTTTTTGCTAGGGAATAGGATAGCAGACACTGGCCAGCAGGACGTTTTGGTTTGTGAATAGCAAGTTGATTTTGTTGTGCAGATCTTAGGGATCTGTGGGGAGTATAAGAAGGAAGGATGTATGCTAGAGCAGAGCATGCAGTAGGTTTAAAGATTAATTTGTGGGCTGTAGTGAGTTGGAGGTAGTTAGGAAGCTCTAGCCATTTTAGCATGTGTAGGGAAGAGCAATGGTGGGAGTAGTGTTTAGATTTAGTAGCGAGTTTGGAGATTTTGTTGTAGCAGATTTCTAGTTTTGAGGAGATGGAGGATGCAAGGTTGGTTAGAAGAGGGGCACCGTATAATAGTGATGGAAGTAATTAGGTAGTGGCAAGAGTTTGCCTGGTAGATGGAGAAAGGAAGTGAGAGTTTCTGTATAGTAACCCAAGTTTTGATGTTTTTTTTTATATTTAATTGGACATGACTATCGAATTTTTGGTGTTCGTTGATAGTAACACCGAGAAGTTTAGTGAAGGGGACAATTTCTATTAGGGAGTTGGCATTACTTGTAATTTTGAAAGATTGTTTGTCAAGGTGCAGGTTTTTAGAGGGAGAGAAAAGTAGGATTTTGGATTTATTAGCATTAAGGGAGAGGTGGTTTTGAAACATCCAGTTCTCAGTTGCTGTAAAGGCAGATTGGGTAATTGCTTGGAGAGCAGGAAGATTATGAGCAGAGCAGATTAAAGTAGAATCATCTGCATACTGTACTATTTTAGTGTTGGGAATGGCTGCGTGGAAACCATTAATGAATATATTGAAGAGCATTGGACCGAGTATTGAACCCTGGGGAACCCCGGTTGGGGTAGGAAGGAAGACTGAGGTACTAGTTTTCCATTTCACAGCCTGGGATCTGTCAGAAAGATAACTCTTGAACCAGGTAAGTGAATGCTGATCGAGATTGAGGTTAGACAGGTGAGTTAGAAGGTGGGAGTGAGAGACAGTGTCGAAAGCCTTGGAAAGATCTAGAAGGACAGTGGATACAATTTCTCCTGGGTCCCGAGCATGGTTTAATTTGTCTAAAAATGAGAGGAGAGCGGTTATTGTACTATGGCTGGGGTGGAAGCCATGTTGAGTAGGGGTAAGGAGGTGGTTACTGATGAGGAAGGGCATAAGTTGGTGGTGGATGCATTTTTCTAGAATATTTGATATTGGGGAGAGAATGGCTATTAGACGGAAATTAGAGACGTTATTGTTTTTGCCTCCTTTGTGAAGAGGTAGGATATAGGCAGCATGCCACAATTTGGGGACGTAAGATTCATGAATGGATCGGTTAATGAGAATGCTAATGGGGATGGCAATCGCATCAGCAGCAAGCTTTAGAAAGTGTGAGGGGATATTGTCAGGGGCATTGGAGCAAGACTTGAGTTTAGTGAGAAGCTTTTTGATGTGAGAGAAAGAGATGGGTTTTAGATGGAAAATAGGGGGAGGAGTGGGAGAGGGAGATTGAGTGGGGGAAGGGAATGTAGGGTTGAGTGGAGGGGAGGAGATATTATTGGGGAAGGTCTGAGTGAGTTCAGCTATGGAGCTGGTAAAGAAGGAGTTGAATTGGGTGGCAATTTCTGTCTGTTAAATTATTATCAGGACAGGGATTGTTTTTTGTACCTGGGTGCAGAAGAGAGTTTATGGAGTTCCAGAATTGTTTTGGGTTTTTTGAATGGGTAGACTGTAGTTTAATGTAGTAGGATTTTTTGTCTTTTGTAATATGCTTTTTGGTTAGGTTACGGAGTTGCTTGTATTTGAGGAGGGTGTCAGGGATTTTTTCTTAATTGTAAAGTTTCCAAGTCTTGTCTCTTTGTTGCATAAGCGATTTAGTATCTTTAGTTAGCCATGGGGCAGAGTAAGGTTTTATACGCTTAGTTTTAGGAGGTGCTTGGGCATTTAGAATGTCTAGGAAGGTTGTATTAAAGGAATGTATGGCTTCATCTAGGGGAAGAGATTTTAGATTGTTCCAGTTGGTATGTTTAAGTGTTTCTGAGAATATAGAAGTGTTGAAGTTTTTGAGATTACGAGTATAGGTAAATTGGTGTTGATGAGGGGAGGAGTGGGTAGCTCGGAGAATGGAAGCTGGGAGATGGTCACTCATGGTGTCTGGTAGGATAGCAGAGTGAGATATCTTATTTGGGTGGGAAGCTAAGATCCAGTCCAAGGTGGACCCTGGGGGGTTGATTTTATTAGGTCTGGTAATGCCGTTTATTAGTTGAGTAGATTAATAGATAAAGAGGGATTATTGTTATTAATTTTGTTCCAATCTATGTTCACATCTCCTAATATGTATGTCTCTAGTTTAATATTAGTTGAGGACCATAGTAGAATGTTTTCAAGAGTAGGGATATTATTTCCAGGGGGAATGTAGATGCTCATAATACAAATACTTTTATAGTTATTCAATTTGAGTATCCCTATGACTATTTCAGCATTGCAAAATTGAGGAATGGGGTTTTGGTAAGGAGTGAGGTTAAGCAGGCTGTTATAAATTAATGCTACTCCTCCTCCTTTTTTGATTTGGCGGTCACATCTGAGTGCTTGAAAGCCAGGGGGAAGGATCTCAAGAGTCAGAGATGTGGGGCTTTAGCCATGTCTCAGAGAGAGATACTATGTCTGGAAGAGTATGGTTAATCCAGGCATGGAAGAGAGTTATTTTATTTTTTAAACTCTGGGTATTGATTGTAACTAGCTTAAGGAACATGTGGTTGGAGGTACTGGGTGAGGTAGGGGAAGAAAGGATAGTAGTAGTCTGAGGACCAGGGTTGGGGTGTATGTCTCCTGCTAGGAAAAGCAGGATAGAGGAAGAAGAGAACAGGATTTTGCATTACTTATAGTAGTTTGTGGAAAGAACATTTTTCCTTTGGGAGTATGGAGTTTAATAGAGTAGGGTAGCAGTTTGAGTTTGAAATAGTGAAATGGGTTTGGTTGAATTAGGTAGGGGGATATAGAGTGAAAGTGGGATGAGAAGGGGTGGAGTTGGTGGAGGATATTGGAGGTGGGGGAGTAAGAGGGGGGAGGAAATTTGTAAGAGGAATAAGAAGTGGTAGAGAAAGGAGTTAGTAGGAGAAGAGCAGTAATAGAGTGGATGAAGAGAGTTTGTGGAAGTGGTGATATCTTCATTGTTAGATTTAGGTATAAAGGGAGGTGTCAGGATGTTGTAGGGGTGGTTTAGGGTAAGAAGGAGGAGTGAGAGAGAACAGGAAAATATAGGACAGAGTGGGAGTGAATATTTAATTGAAAGGGATTAGGGGAGGAGAAGAGATGGGATTGGTTGGAGTTGAGGGGTGGAGTAGAGATGGGATTGCTTGGAGGTAAGTGGGAGGAGAGATGTACGTATAAAAGTAGGAGTGTTGGGTGGGTGGGAATTGAGGGTAGGGTAGTGGAATGAGCCCAGAGGGCGAACAGAGCAGGGCAGACCCAAAGGAAAGGATGCAGCAGGAAGACTAGAAAAACAATCAGTATAGTGGATGGTAAGAACAGGAGAAGGTAAGTAAGGAAGGCAGAGGTTGTGGGTGTAAGGATAGGAAGAATGAGAGGCTGTAAGGAGAAAAGGCTAGTATAGGGCTAGAGGTGAAGAAGAGGGGGTAAAATACTATGGTTTGTCAACTATAGAAAGTTGAAAGAAATAATAAGTAAATCAAAGGTGGGTGAAGACTGCCGTCTAGTGGTCAAAACCTGTAGTGACAGTGATTGGAGATCACAGTAGAAGGCTGGAAGTGGAAAAGAATTCAGAAGGGAAGGGCTTGAGAGTGTTGGAAATACTACAAAGGCAGGGGTAACTTTGGTAAGGGTGGATGCGGAGTACAAGAGAGCAAGTGGAGGGGGTATGGCTGCTGGTAGTTCTGGCAGTTTAAACTAGACACCTAACAAGTGTCATAACATTAACCCATACAAGTAGAGATAATAGAACCTTAATTAACATACAGTCTTAGTTTGTCTTGGAGATTCTGTCCAGGGGATACCTTAGATACCCAGATAAGGAGAGACACAAGCAGGGTGTGATAGGAGAATGTAGTTGGTCTTTCAAGTCCAGCAGGGACCGACAGGAAGTAGGAAAATTAGGTAGTAGTAGTTTGCACAAAATCTTAGTTTGTCTTGGAGATTCTGTCCAGGGGATACTTTAGATACCCAGGTAAGGAGAGACACAAGCAGGGTGTGATAGTAGAATATAGTTGGTCTTTGAAGTCCAGCAGGGTCTGACAGGAACTAGGAAAATTAGGTAGAAGTAGTTTGCACAAATGGTAAATATAAAGTTAGGCCAGGGGGAAAAAGAACGCTCAGCAGCCACACGCCAAGAAGGAGATTTGTACTATTCTGATACCTCATTCAGTCGCCTTTTCATTTTCCCTCCAATGCTTTCCTCATTCTTGTCAGTTTCTGCTCTCTTCACTCCATGTTCAGAAGCCTCTTGTGCAATTCATGCTCTCGTACTGTTTTTTCCCCTCTTTTAGCTTTGACTGATGATGGATTTATCTTTATTACTTAGCAGTGTGATAATGTTCATTTATCTTTCTTTCCAGATGTTGCCCGCTTTCTTTTATGGCACCTTTACAGAATTCCCAAGTATGTTCTGCTTCATTTTGAAACATGTCTCCTCAAATCTTTTGTGCCTGCTTCCAGACTTGTGCCAAATCACAATCCCAGAACATGTACATCTCCCATGCCTAGTCCTGACGCAGCAAGCATCTACTGTCCTCTTTTCTGCCTTTCATTTTACCAGTCTTATGGGGCTAAAGTCCCATCTGTACAGTATAAGCAGGTTTTGATCTCCCACACCATGTACAATTCTGCACGTGCTTCACTGTCTGAATTATCTTCATCCTACAAATCCCTTCCCTGCTTCTTTCTCATTCGCTCTGTTCTTTGACCATACACTTTCTTTCCCTTAATGCTTTATAGATCTGTTTGGTTCTTTGCCTCCCACACCGCTTCCATCTTTCCCAGGGTGCCATTGTCTCTCCTTTGCCCTTCCTGCCTTTTTCTTTCTCCTTTTGCCTTTCTGTGTTATTTTTTTCCAGGTCTTCATGAGTACCAGGTAACTCTGCCATTGCACCCCTGGTATTTTGTATTTCTGTATTAACTCCTCCATTGTTTGAAATCTTTCCTCATTATCATTTTCTCTGCATGCTAAATATTCCTCTTGGGCTATTCCACTTCTCCTCCAGATTTCTTCATTTTACTTCTCTGTCTTTGCACCCCATCATTCTGCTCCCTATAGGTCTCACTTCATGCATCTTAGGTTTTGTAATGCTGCTTTATCCATGTCATTTAAGTAAGCTTCTCCTCACCTCCCTCTCCCTTATTTTTTGCTTAACCTTCTTCTCCTCCGTATCTATATAATGAATGATGTTACATGTCACTGCACATCTCAGGGTATGTGGGATCCCCCACCCCCTTTCCTATTTATTCTAATTTTTGCCTTGATTAATCTTTTCCCTTTGCCTTTATTGATGCAGTCCTCTATCTTTTTGCATTTTTGTAAGCATTTTGCCCCTGGGTCTGTTTGTATGATGCAGAGTAGGTGGATGATTTATGGCAGTATTCTCTTCCTTGCTGCATTAATTCTTCAAAGCAATGTGTACATTTTCTCCCCAACCCTAGAGAGTATCGGTTATCTTTTTTTTCAACTTCCTATAGGGTTTTTTTATTGTTTCTTTCATCATGTTTTCCACATAGCTCTAGTTACATGGGGAACTCTACCTGTTTTATGTCTCCTATTTCTCAGTTCTCCTTTCCTAATCTTACTACCACTGTTTTTTTATTATTGTTGCACCTGTGTCCTTCCACTTCCTTAAACTTCTGGAATGTCTCTCTTAAAGTTTACATTGCTGCAGCCACATCCTCTGACATTATGACGCAGTTATCTGCATATACCACAAACAGATTTTTATCTCCTCCTTTTCTTCAGGCATTGCTAAATTGTGACTGGCTTCCACTGCCAGCTTCTTAGTCATAAGCATGAGCAGGTCTGGGAGTAGCAGGCACCCCTGTCTGGTTGCCCCTCTGTACCCCTGTCTATTCTGACAGTCCTCCGTATGAGTATTGCAATTTCTGGATCTTAGTATGAGACCTTTATCCAGTGTATGAACTTTCCTACATCTGCCTTTGCTACAGTTTCTTCTACAGGGATTCCCACCTCACCATATCAAAGGCCTTCTGCAGATCATATAGCACAATCCCACACTTCCCTTCCTATGTATAAATTCCAGCAGGTTCCACCATTTTTGTGCTGCCTTCCTTTCCTTCATGAAGCCATTTTGGCTTGCTTGTATTATTTTTGGCAATACTTCATACAGTCATCCTGCCAATACTTTTACCAAAATCTTTATCTACATTAGTCAGAGTCACACACATAATTTCCCATTTCTTCCCTTTATTCTTCCCCTTCATGTAAACTGCGGTGGTGGTGCTGCGGTAGCGTTGTCGCCACACAGTTAGATGTTGCACGTTCGATTCTCAGTTAGAGCGTCTTCTGTGTGTCGACATGCATGAATTGGGCGTTCCTTCATTGAAGGTTGTGCATTAGGCCTGGCAAGCCAGCACGTAAAAATCTACTGCCAATCATTAGTGGACCGGAGTTCCGCTGTGGCGACCCCTAACCGGGAAAAGCCGAAAGACAGTTATTCTTCCCCTCCATGTGTCAAAATTATCCTGTCCCTCCTCATACTTTCAGATATTTTGCCCAAGACATGTATTCTGATGTATTCCTCCTCTAGGAACTTTCACATTTTTTACCCTCCCTATTTCTGTAACTCTTGGGGGGATTAATGTGATCCTGCAGCTTTCCTCTTCTCCATCTTGTATATTGCTTTCCTTATCTCCTCCAATGAAACCACTGAATTCAGCTTATGTCTTTTTGTTTTCCAATATATATCCCTCTACATTTTTCCCAGTTCTATTTTGAGACTTCTGTCCCTTCCTGTTGTTTATAAATCTGCATGTAGTATTCCTTAAATCTTTCACTGATGATGATATACTTTTCTTAATATTATCCATGCACCTCTTATCCTCCATACCTCTGTCTCTCGACCTGTTTCTTTTTCTTGGATATCGGTTTCCCTTGTACCTCTCCACTATTCACTAGTAGTTCCCTCAGTACCATTGTTGAATTTTACTCTCTAATTTCATTTATATTGCATTTTCTCTAATCTGTAGTGCTTCCCTTCCCTCTCATTTCTTCCAGCTTCACTGCCACCTCTTTCTCTTCCTCCAGCTCCTCGGTCACTTCCTTTTTTCCATCTGTGCTGTTCAGTTTTCCCCAAACAGTGACCCTGATCTCATCCCACCAGCACTCATCCAGTTTGTCCCCATTTTCATGTTATCCTGTATTGACTCCTTTATCAGTCCTTGCAGTGTTTCCTTATCCTGTGTCTCTCTCTGTTTGTAGATAGCCCACCTCTAACCGCTTCTCGTTGTTTTCAATTCCTACACACTTAAGTCTCGCTGCTGCATGATCTGATCTATGTCTCTCCTGTATTTGGATCTCTTCCATTATTTCCATTAGGTTTTCCTTCAGTAAGAAACTATCTAGGCTACATGGGTAAATGTTTCTTATGAAGGTGTATTTCCTCTCATTTGTATACCTTGTCCATCATATTTCCAGGCACCCTCCCTTTTTTGATTCCTTGTGGTAATTCTTATTTAGTCTTCATATTATATTCTGTCCTTCCATATAACCTGCTTTTTTAAATTTCTCTGGTGACATTGTAATTTCCCCTATAACTTCTCTTGAGTCTGTTCTGTCTGTACCCAGTTAGCAAAAATGTGCTTGTCGAATACTTCCCTATCCCTGTTTAGTGCATGTATGATTTTATTCTCCAGTGTGCACCTTCTGCTGTTCCCTGCCAGATGATCCATTTACCTATCCCACGTTTTATCACTTTCTCTCTAATTGTCTGAAGCCCTCTGAAATACAGTGTTACTTCCCTCTTTCCTCCCTGCCTTTTTGTCCATTTCTCCCTTTAGCTACTCATAACACAATATATTCTCCCCATTTCTGATTTTCAGTTTTGTTTCTTGTAGTAGAATAATGTCTCTCCCATCCTCTTTAACTTTTCCTGTATTCTCCTTCTTTTGATAGGATTCAGTGAACTCACAGTGTTCTACTTGCCCACCCCTCCCTGTTTTGCCTGTTGCTACATTCAACATAATTCTTCCTGTGGGCCTGCCCTCTGAGCTGACCATTGCATTCTTTGTGAGCTGTCTGCCCTCAGACCTCTCCTGCCCATCCCCTTTCCCAACCACTGGATCTCTGCCTTTGGTCTCTTTTCCAGTGCATGGGTATGCCCTGAACATGAGAGTTATAAGACTTCCGTTTCTGCCCTTCCAGTGTCTCTCACGCTAATACACTGCAGGTCAAACCAGTACTGATGACACAGTCAGCTTATATTACAAAATTCCCATTCATTCAGTTCCCCTCCACACTGCTGCATCAGCTTCATTCTTTTGTTTAATTTTTAGATTTACAACTCATTGCAATGCTACTTATTCACCATGGATCCTTTATTTCACATTTGTCTGCAGATTCTTCTTTATGTCACTTTTTCTTTACCACCTATACATTTCTTTTCATGCCTCCCAGTTATTACATCAGCAATTATTGCTTATTTTTGTTTCCTAAAACATGGACATTAAAATTAAGTTTATCTCTGTTTATTTTACATCAGCACGTGGGTATAATAAAAAATATTGCTTTCCTTTGAGGCTTGCCCCCATGCCCATCCCCCTTGACTGCATTATTCATCATTGCCTTTGGAACTGATTAATTTCCTGTCATTGTAAAGTTTTCATGTTGTGTTCCCTGGGGAGTATTTCACAAGGTAAAGATCTTTTTCATTTAAGACATCCTTCCTGCACTATCCACAGTCACCTGCCTTTCAGTGTCCATTCTTTCTACTTATTTATTGCTTCTCTGTATCTGTGGTCATTTTCAGTCCTTCCGTAGTCCTGCCTTCCCAGTCTTTGACTTTGCCATCTTTAGTGCTTGTATTCAGCTTTTTTAGTCCCTCATTTGTCTGGCAGTTCACTTCTGAATTACCCAAACTATTCGACATACTGTCTTCCCATCTCTTTAGAGCTCTCCCTTAATTGTGTTTGTTTCTGCTTTTTTCTCGTTTTTTGTGCCAAAATCTCCCTTGGGAAAGGCTTCTTGTTCTTGATTTCACACCACCGTTTTGTCTCTTTTGTCATGTCCTTGTGGTTGCCTTTGTGATTTATTTCCTACTCATCTCTTTCACTGGCATGTGGCCCCTCTGCACTTCCTGTCTCTTTCCTGCGGGGTTTTCAGCATCTGACATTGCACATCCTCTTGATATCTATGCCTAACCTCTCCTACATCTTTGGTTGCTGTCTCAAGCCACGTCTTGCAAATGATTCCGATTTTTACTGCCTGGGTTGTTTAGCTGCCTATGATACCTTTGTTTAAACTTTTATGAACACCTTACATATTGTGTAGCCTGAATCATAACCCTTCCTGCTGTACTTCCAGAATTGACTGGCATTTCAAGCATGCATCCATTCTTTCTTAGTTCATTTAATACCTCTAACATAGCTTTTCTTCTCTTATAGAGCGTTTCTGAATAATCTGTGACCAGCTTTATGAAAATAAACTTTGTCTTTTTGCTTGCCTTAGTATTTCATTTTTTACAGCAAAGGAATAGAAACATATTGCAACATGCCTAGGGAGGCAATACACTTCTAAATATTTTGTCAGTTTATATCCACCACCCTCATCTACTGCAACCATTCAAAATACCTTAACCAAAATTTATCTTTCTACTATACCAGAAAAAAACTATTATCATAGATGATTTCAGTATAATCCTCTGGACCTCTAGCCTCCAAACTGAAGCAGACATAGGCCTTGACCAATTAGATGAACATACCACAAGACCCAACCATTTCACTGGACTTCAGCCTTAACCTAATTTTAACAAACATAAAACACAAATGTATACATGTTAATAATACTCTTTCTAACAAACTTGGTGCTCTCCATCCTCTAGTATTCACATGGCCCTTTCAAACTTAAAAAAAAAAAGACTTAAGAGTGTTATGTCCAAGCCAGTTATTGAATTAAATCCAAATGCCTGTAATGATCTTCTCCAAACAATAGACTGGCCAGCCTTATACTCTCTAGCATACCCTCCAGATGACCTCAACTTATTCCATGATAAAGAAGAAAATTGAAACCAGGCTAGATACAAAGGAATAAAATATTAGCGTAAACACCACTTTATTCCATGCTTTCCTCCAAAACTTCATCAGAAAACACTTCATCATTGCTGACAAGTTTAAATACAAACCCCAACCAATAAAAAACACAATCAATTACAATGTTTTAAAAGGCCAATGTGCTTTTAAAAATGTATATGTAGTAACACAAAAAACACAATTTACCTATGCAAAATGCAATATTTTTAAAAAACACTTCATACTGACAACGTCATTAAGTCCAGGTTCCTTATCAGAACATACTTTTTGCCATAAAGCTTCTTTCTTCTTTAAATCAGTTTTAAAATCTCCACCCCTTAAGTCACTAACTCCTTGTTCCAAAACAGAAAATAAAAACTTATTATTCTGACACCTTAATGTGTGTTTAAAAAGGCGATGTTTGGAGCTTTATTTTTAATATTATAATAATGCTCCCTTATTTTGACAAATAAACATTGCGTAGTCATTCCTATATAAAAAGCTGAACAGCCCATACAGACCCCTATATAAACCAATCCTTTGCTCTTACAATTAAAAATCCAGTTACTTTTATGGTGTAAGGCAAATTAGTTAAATTTACAAAAGTAAGTTAAGCGGAATGCTGAAATGTGAAAGTTTTAATCTTTGTAGATTTATTTTAGAAGGACCTTTTGTAAATTTAAGTCATTTACAATTACACCATAAAAGTACCTGGATATTTTATTTGTAAGAGCAAAGGATTGGTTTATATAGGGGTCTGTATGGGCTGCATAGGTAAATTGTGTTTTTTACATTACTATACATACATTTTAAAAGCACACTGGTCTTTTAAATCATTGCAAATGATTGTGGTTTTTATTGGTTGGGGTTTGTATTTAAACTTGTCAGCTTTGATGAAGTGTGTTTTGATGAAGTTTTGGAGGAAAGCTTGTAATAAAGTGGTGTTTACGCTAATATTTTGTGCTTTTGTATATAGCCTGGTTCCAGTTTTCTTCTTTTGGGTTGTGTTTTTACTGGATTTACAGATGTTGTACTTTTATTCCATGTTAAACTCACAACTATTCAAAACTCCTTCCCATTAACATGCAGAAGGTTAAGAGGCCAGTTTTGCATGTGGTTCAACACAAATCCATATGAAACAGAGGCAATGCCTGGAAACAGACCCTGACAACACACTGCAACATACCTATCTCTCCGTAAGAAAGGCAACTAGACTTGCCACCAGTTCCCCAAGGACAGCCTACCTTAGATTAAAACAAGAAACCCTAACTGCTTTTTCAAAGCATTTCTAGAGGGCACTTAAACATTTGACAGGCCAAATCACTAACAAAAGTAATTCTATAGCCTAAACCAATCTAGAAAATGGCAACAATTGTTTTTCAACCAAATTCAGTTTCTATTCTACACTTTCAGTACCTTACGCCCTTCTCTCCCAAATTACCCTTCAGCACAACCTCTTCATACTGACTCACATTCCCTGCAGATTTACAGCCTTGCTATGTACAGTGTTGCTTTCTTCTTCAAAGTAATCTCAATTAAGGAAATCGTCAGACAACTACAGCAATTAGTTATCAGCCCAGGAGGTAAGTTTAATATACTACACCCTGCCTTTTTATGAATGTCATCCAACCATATTGCTAATATCCTACCCATATATTTAATCTGTCCTTTACTTCAGGGATTGTCCAATGTCAATTCAAGCATACCATCATTAACCAAAACCACCCCCCAGGGGCTACATGGACTAAATCAGTGTCCTATTGCCAAACTATTTGAGAAGCAACTAAACTTTTCTGCCATATAAATTCCTATGGTTTTCTGCTATGTGATCAACAACATGACTTCTGTAACAGCTTTAGCAATATGACAGCTCTCAGCACATTTTGTATTAACATTTATAGTAACATGAATGATAGTGTTGACATTGTGGGATTATTTATTGACATAACTAGTGCTTTTGAAACTGTAGCTCATGTGCTGCTGTTAAGCAAGATACTTGGCACGTATTTGTACTTTGGTACAAGTACAGTTCTGTGGTTCCAAAATTGTCTGAAGGAAAGAACCTTTATGGTATTCCCTAACAATTCCATCTCTAATTGCAGCAACTTAAGTACAGTATTGCCACAAGGCTTAGTCCTTGAGTCTGTCTTCATAAATGACCATATCTATAAACTTCCACAACTTAATATAGTACTCTGTGCTAATGATGTGTTACTCCTGGAATCCAGTATCTGTTCAGTACTCCTAGAGATCTTACAATCCAGTTTCTCCTATGCACCTGGGAACTCAAAACAAGCTCATTGTTAATGCCTGCAAGTCCAGCATTATGCACCAAATGTCTGAAGCTGCAGTTCCTCTCGTACTGAGCAGGATTACTATCGCAAGAACACATCCTCAGTAGGGCAAAACTAACCTGTCTCATGATGGTCTAAACCCACCTCACATTCCCTATTAGTGGATGAACAATCCAACACCTGGTGAACTCTTCTTCACAATGATAGGAAGAGCCGACATCAAATGATCAAAAAGCGATGTCACTTTGAACGCTTGGCTGCCACAAGCCAGTTATCCCTGTGGTAACTTTTCTGGCACCTCCTGCTTAAAACCCAAAAAGCTAGAAGGATTGTGAGGCTCCGCTTTCACAGTCTGTATTCATACAGAACATCAAGATCAAGCGAGCTTTTCCCTTCTGCTCCATGGGAGGTTTCTGTCCTCTCTGAGATCGCCTTAAGACAGCTGTGTTACTCTTAGACAGGTGTACCACCCCAGTCAAACACTGCAACATACCTATCTCTCCCTAAGAACGGCAACTGACACTGTCCCCAGAGTGTGCCGCACCCAGGTAAGTGAAAAAATGATGAGTAGTGGTATTTCACCAGTGGCTGATGCCTCCCACTTATTCTACACCTCTCATGTCTCTTCACAGTGTGAGACTAGAGTCAAGCTCCACAGGGTCTTCTTTCCCGGCTGATTCTGCCAAGGCTGTTCCCTTGGCTGCGGTTTCACTAGATAGTAGGTAAGGACAGTGAGAATCTCGTTCATTCATTCATGTGCATCACTAATTAGATGAGGTATTTGGCTACTTTAAGAGAGTCATTGTTACTTCTGCCGTTTTCCGCTTTTCATTGAATTTCACTCCAAATCTAAAATAATTCCTACCTATTTTTCTTAAAGACAACTCCAACATTCTAATTGTCACTGAACAAAAATACTTTGGTTTACTTCTAGATCCATAATTGCCATCACTCCTATATGGAAAAAAAAGTTTGTTATGGAATCTCCCACCTGATTGAAAGGGGTGGCAGGTTGGCATAATGGGTAAGGTGTTTACGTTACAAACATAAGGTACAGGGTTTGATTCTCACATGGGATAATTGGCTAGGCTGAAAATGGCCCACAAGGGCAGTTAGCCTAGTATTAATCTATGAACCTATGAACCTAAATGTACTGATACCAAGACTTGAATACATCATCCCACTTTTGAGCCTCCAGTCAGGCAATAATACTCAAAAACTTCAGCTTGCAGAAGATAAGATCCGGAGGTCTGCTGTGCTTGCTGGAAACTAAATCCATAACTGGGATCATTTACACAAATGCAAATGGCTACCTGGTCAGAACAAAACAGTTAAACATGAGATATCAGTTAGACATTTCTAAGCATTATGTACATTTTCATTTGATACCATGGAAGTACCACATAAACTCCTAGTCGGGTAATGTAGTAATAATTTTGAATGAAACCAAATCACATTGTCTTATTTACTGACCATCAGATTTCTTTCTTGAGACATTCCTAAACCTCTGTCGTGGCTGGGTTTATGAAATCCATCTGTGTACCCTACCATACAAACTGATGTGGGAAGAAAGCTTTTCCTTCATTGTTCAGGGAATTCCTGAAAAATGTTTTGCCTCTTTATAATCTAAGGTTCCATTCTCAAACTACGCCTTATTTGCAAACTCCACTATCTAACCCGAAATATACAGAGCATGCTTCTTCTATACTGACCCCCAAAGTTTAGGAAACCTTACTAGAAGATATTAAATTATTTCAGTCGATCATTAATTTCCATAAACAGCAGAAACATTTCCTGCTCAACCAATCCTGATGCAATTACTTTACAGCCAGTGCCATGACATAATGCCACAACAAGGTTCATCAGAATGCCCTGTATTCATAGCCGGCCTTAGGCATAGGCCAACTACGTGGCCGCCTAGGGCGCCACTCTAGCAGGGATGCTTTTCCAGTATTTATTTGGTGTAAGTATACCAGGATGGGGGCACCGGGTAGTGTGGTGGGGGCGCTGTGGAACCCTTTTGCCTAGGGCGCCAGTTGACCTAAGGCCGCTCCTGTCTATATTCTTACTATTGCTAATTCTTTGAAATCCAGTAGCCCTCATTACCCCCACCTTAGAATATTGATAATTGTCATGCATCCTAGCACATTACAGATGCAGTATAATCTCCTTCCACAACTTCTTACAACCCCCCCCCCCCTTCCCCATTGATCCATCTCAGTTCAGGTCTCCATCCTAACATGCATGGGCTAATCCAAACTACAGGTTTAGTACCATCACCCACAATGCTTCTCTTTATATACTTCCCCTTCCAGACTCCTTCCTCAGCTACTGCTTAGGTACAACAAATGCTTTTCATATGGATCACTGCTGCAGTAGCCTCAACTATATGGCTTGTATCCTGCTAAGAATATAACAACTGGCCAGCGTCCACACCTTTCAGGGCCTTGAGATGAGCTGACTGAAAAGCCAGGTTGGGTATCAACCCTTCAGAGCTTAACTGCCTCCAAAGATTGATGGTTGGCTGACACTATTCTGCCCCTGGGCAGATAAGTTCCCTTCAGGGGAAAAAACTTTCACATTACTTTTTCCTGACAGATAATTTACTTTTTTTGCGAAATATTAATTTTAAAGCTAAGAAAAGTTTTTATTGACTGTTGTGACTTTTAATTGTTTTTAAACAGGAGGGTCACTTTTAATTGTTTTTAAACAGGAGGGTCACTTATTTACTTTTGTGGTCTAAAGTTAAGACTTATTTAAAACTTCTTTTTTGTGGTAAATATTCTTATCCTCTGTGGTGCAGCGGTAGCGTTGTTGCCTCACAGCAAGAGGTTCTCCCGTTCGATTCTCGGCTGGAGTGCGGGGAGTGCCTTCTGTGTGGAGTCTGTCCTCCCTGCGGTTGGGTGGGCATTCGAAAGACATGCGTAAATGGGTGTGCCTTCATTGAAGGTTGAACATCGAGCTGGCACCTCGGCGTTCGTCAAAATCTACTGCCAATCATTAGCGGACCGGAGTTCCGCTGTGGCGACCCCTAATTTGAATTTCCCGAAAGACAACAACAACATTGGTCCTGGGGAAAGGGGCAGGGAATGCTACTTTGCTTAGCCAAAATGCCATGCCTTCCCCAGGGTGTTTTTTCCTGGCAAAAGAAGGTTCATTTCTTTAGAAAATTTCTTTCAAACTTAAACAAAAACCTAGACGTATTTCTGCTCCTGTCTCTGTCACTTTGGACAGGAGCAATGTATTTGACTTGGCTCAGGGTTTAATTCAGGTTCTTAACCCTTTCAATTTAGCTGTTTCTGATAAAAGAAAAAAACAGATTCTTCATTTTCTAAAGAAGTTCATGTTCTTGAACAACAAAGTGATTCTAAAGGGACAGATTCTGTTTTCTGTCCTCAAATTTTTCATTCAATTTTTGAAAAGTGGTTTGAGACAGTCCCTTTAAAGGATTCTCTTTCTCTGAAATGTTTTCCACAAGGAATCACTTGATTCAGTGGGTATATAATAATATTCCACAGCCTCCGATTTATTACAACTGGAATTTACTGAACTTAACTCCAGTCCCTGCTCTTCCCTCAGCCATGGAGGATGTTTTTCTCACAACGTGTTTGTGATGGTGCCCAAGTTCAAAATGGTGCCTCTTTGTAACTTGTTACCCCTTATTCCCTGTCTGAGTTGTGGGTGACCTTATATATCAAAGGTGTATGTGTATATACATATATATATATATATATATATAAAACTAACATGGACCTACTTTATATTGTCGAAAAACCACTTACTGGAAATTCACAAAGTCGAGACCACTTTGCGGAAATGGCATGTTATCGAACATGCAGAACATCCCAATTTCACTCCAAGTAACAAACCACCCTGCTCTTTTCTCTGCTATAGAGAGATCTCAGAGTTGGTATATTTAGTTGGGGGTGTAGGGAGCAAAGCCCCCTACATGGGTGGGTTTGATTTGCTTCGGTTAGTTTTTTCTGTGTTGGTGGATAAGTGATTTGTTTCCTGTAGTGAAATTGCGATGTTCCGAAAGTTTGATAACATGCTGTTTCAGCAAAGTGGTCTCGACATTGTGAATTTCACGTAAGTGGTTTTTCGGCAATATAAAGTAGGTCTATATATATATATATATATATATATATCTCTATATATATATATAGATATATATCTATATCTATATATATATCTATATATATATATATATATATCTATATATATATATCTATATATATATATATATCTATATATATATATCTCTCTCTCTCTCTCTCTATATATATATATATATATATATATACATACAGGTAAAATCACATTCCAGTAGATCCAGATTTCAGACATTTCTGTCTTGATCACATTATCAGTTCTGTGCATTGCCATTTGGTCTATCTAGTTCTTCAAGGTTATTCAGAAAGGGTTTAGCTCCTGTAATAACTTAATGCAGACTACATGGTATTCACTTTTTTTCTTATTTAAATGACTTGCTTATTTTTGCAGAGTCATTTACAAAGTGGCATGACTGTCTCACCTGGTTAAGGGATCTCTCACACAGACTGGGGTTTCAGGATAACACTGAAAAACCTTGTTGATTCTTTCTCATGGGATTGTTTTCCATGGTTGTCTCCTGGACACCTTAGTTCAATGAGGTTTGCTTCCACATGAAAAAAATAGATCTGTATATAGATCTGTTCCTGATTTTTTTTTTCTCTGAATACTGTTTCAGCCAAGGAATTTCTCAGGGTCTTGGTTCTCTTGGCATCTATGATTCTCATGATTCCTTTTCTAAGACTCCAAATGAGAAAAATTCAGTGGTACCTGAAATCTGTATGGTCTGTACATCAGCATATTTTTGGTGGGGCCATCATATTTGTCAAAATCCAGGTCTCCCATTGTTCCTTCACTTTCAGTGCAGTTGATCACAACATATGCTTCAGACGTTGCTTATGGAGCAATTTCTGTGTAGATGAAAGTGCAGGGTCTTTGGAACAGAAAAGACAGATCAAAACGCACAAACATAAAAGAGATGTTGGCACTTATAAATGTTCTCAAGTTTCTCCATTGTCTTTGTTCTCTGGGACACCACCACGGTGATTTGGGTCTTAAGAGAGAGGCAATAAGATATTTCCCTCTGTGCAGACTAGCCAGGGTAGCCTGGAAATATTACTTTTCATCACAATCTGACTATATAGGTATTTTACATGTCAACAAAGCAGTGTGGCAGATAAGCAGAGCAAGACCAGGACAGATCCTCATAAATAAAAATTGAATCAGGGGCCTTCCAAGAATTGATCCAACCGTAGGGAACACTTCAAATAAATCTTTATGCCTCCATGAACAACAATCAGTTGGCAAAATTATGCTTCAGGCAAGGTCTGGAAGTCTGATGCTTTGTCTTTTCCCTGAACAGCCAACTTAGGTGCTACCTAAACAAAAGTTGAGCCTTCAAGATAACTATTTGTCTCAGGGTTGTGGCCAAGATGCTGACTGACTAGTAGCAGATATCTCCTGTTCTGCTGTTTTATTTAATTTTGTGACAGGAAATTATATTTCTAAGATATCCTAAACATATTTTTGAGTGGATATATTTTTTAATATCTTCTTGAAGGATATTATCCAAAAACTTTTTATATATTTCATTTTTTTCCTGTCAAGTTCTGTATTTGAAAGGTTTCATCTCTGGTAAACTGGAAATGAGTCCTTCAAAGACAAACTCACGGGATTTATCCTTGAAAAAAGAACTTCATTCAGTTCTTACCAATATACAGGAATGTTTTTAAAAAATGGACAAAATAGACGGTAAATTAGAGACGATAAATTAGACAACTTTAAAGAAAAATTCTCCAAACAAATGAATCAAATACATGAGACATTACTGAATATCTGAATTTTCTGTTGTTTTATAGAGGATGCTCTGAATGAAATGGAAGGAAGGGTATCTGAAGATGAAAACAATATTGAATTTTTACTGAGGCAAAATACTTTATTTTTAAATAAAATTGATTACCTGGAAAACAGATCTAGGAAAAATAATATCCATATTTTTAGTTTGCCTGAAGGTAAACTTCTTAACATCTTGGCTTCCTAGGATTTTGAATTCACCTGAAGCTATGTTGTATGGTATTGAGAGAGTACACATATCTTTGGTTGCCTCTGCTTCAAAAGATAATTCTCCACCAAGATCTACTGTTACCAGATTCTTTTCATCTCAAGGCAAAGAAATAATTCCCAAAACAACTTGGTCTAAATCTCCTATCAAAATAGAAGACAAAATAATAAAGTTTGACAAAGACTGTTCTTCTGCTGTGATGGCTAAAAGAAAAAGCGTCTTACTGTTAATAAAAGAAGTAAACAAAAGACAGATTAAGGTTCACTTGCTATTTCCTTCCAGACTGAAAATATTTCTTCCTGATGAAACCAAATCATTTGAAGAAATAGACTGTGCTATGTCATTCCAGAAAACAAATAAAACACTAAAGCAATGTGAAGAAATGGATTGGAACAACATCTCATTTAAAAGACAAGCTGAAAGAAATAGTTCGAAAAGTACTGAGAAGAAGAAGAAACTAAAATAAAAATAAATTTTAACTTAATTTACATTAATATTATTCAACAACAGTATATTAGCATATTTATAAGTTTTCATGATAAAGTTTACTCAATTCTATTAATATCAGTCTTGAATGGAAAAGAAGGAACATTGATGCATTCTTTCATAAGGTAATAAAGTATTATTGTCATTTATTTAATCATTTAATAACTTTTATTAAAAAGGATTTTTCTTTACATTTAGATGATGTATAACTTTGTATTCTTAATATATATAATTTTAAGTTAAATAAACTGATAATTATTAGTTTTTTTTAATACTGACACTGTATTAGTATTTGTTAAACATCAGAAATTCATTTGTTTTATTTTTCACTTACAAATTAGTTGATTAATATGAAAGTGATAATCATACCCCCAGATTCTCAAAAGCTTGCACGGCGTGCATGATTAGTGTAAAAGGTAATGTTGGCAATATGGCAGCCGAACGATCCACGTATGTGCTTGTTTGATGTGCGCGAGTGCTCTTGCACTAGTGCTGCACGTTCCCAGCCCCATATGTAAATGACCCCATTTGCAGGTGAAAACCATGCAAATGAGGTAAATCTGCTATCCAGGAAGCTGGAATCAGGGCATGCAGGACTAGCGTAATTTGCAGAAATGTACTCTGTTAGTAACCAAGTGCGGTTCTGCAGAATCCAAAATGGAGACATGACAACTCCAAATAAACGCAGCATATCATTGAGGAAGCATGCCAGTAGCCAAATATAAGGCCATTGGCATTGCAAACAATGCAAAACATACAAAATACAACTTTTTTTATATGTCCGCCTATCACGGCTGTTTAACAATAGGGCAGCGGTGTGCAAATGGGATCGGTGGGAAAATAAGAAAATAAACTTAAAAAAAACAGTCCAACTAAAATCAGTATTCTGCCATGCAAGTCAGTGGCAGGCAAAAGATAACCTGGCCAGTGAATAATAGTTGCTAAAGGGGGAGGCACAGAGTGACACATGTAACTATGCATTAGCAGGCAATCCTATGCAAATGAGGGGAAGGATAGTGAATCCCAGTTTTCCTCAGTATGTGAGGCAGGTCCCAACAGTGTAAGAGTATGAATAGCTGAGTGCAAGACTAGAAGGTAGGTGACATCATGGGTGGGTGTGTCAGGCATACTCTAAGTGGATTGGAGCCCTGTGGCTCAGGTATACTCCTAGCTTAGCACAGCTAAGCTAGGGTGTGTGTCTAAACCTGCCTAGCACTCTTTACAAAGTGTAAGCGGGTGTACGTGTTTTACAAGAAGAAAAAATAATTTAAACCAGGAAACAGCAGCAGTGTGTACATCTGAGTACTCTTCGCAGCCCCGGGCCCAAACAGAAGGGCAATAGGAAGGGAAAACAGCAGTAGGAAGGTTATCAAGGAGAACTAGCATATCTATCAGGTGGAATGTATCAGAAGCAGCCACTTACACAGGCAGCATCCCAGCCCAGCCCAGAACACTACTATAAACTAAGCAAACACCTTCCCCACTGTTTTTTTCCCACACCCTACACCACCGGTGTATATAAGCGGGGAAATTTTAACAAACAAACCTACAAAATGAAAAGGGCTGCAGCAGGCAACATAGAACAATGTGTGCAAGAGGCTGAGGGTGGTGAGGATGTGCATGCTGCTGAACAACCCACAGTGAGGAGACAGAGAAGAGTGTACAGACCCAGGGTAACCTAACAGGAGCTACATGAGCTGGAGACAGTGGAGCACTATAGGGTGGACAGAGACCTCCTCCAGCAAGTAGTTGAGCTGTGCCTGCCACACCTAACACACCAAACTGACCGAGGGGAACCCATCCCAGTGGATACCAAGGTATGTGTAGGCCTAGGTATACTAGCCACAGGTACCTCCCAAAGCACAACTGAGGATGACATGGGGATCTCACAGGCATCAGCATCCAGAGTATTCCGCCAGTTCCTGGATGCCATGTCAGCACATGCCAGTGAGCATGTATATTTCCTCAACACCCGTGAGGTGTTGATCAGCAAGATGCATCTTCTCCACCAAATAGCAGCATACCCTGGGGTAGTGGGTGCTATAGACTGCATGCATATATGCATCAAAGCACCACCAACTGAGCAGGATGGGGCCTATATCAACCGCAGCGGCATCCTCTCCATCAACTGCCAGGTAAGATGTGATGCCCAAGGCATTATAATGAATGTGTGTGCTGGCTACCCTGGAAGCTATGACGATTCCCACATATGGCATCTGATGCAGCTGTACCAGAGATTTGCCAGTGGGGATATCACCTACAGTCACCTAGTGGGGGATGCTGGGTGCACACTGGATCCGTGGCTGATGACACCCATCAGAAATGCACACACACCTGAACAAAAACGCCATAATTAGGCACACGCATAGGTCAGACCTATAATAGAGCATGTGTTTAGGATGCTCAGGTCACAGTTCTGGTGTCTGGACACATCCGGTGGAGCCTTGCAGTATGCACCAGCTACATGTACCCAAATTGTTATGGTATGTGCTGTGCTACACAGTATGATCCTGCGGAAACAGCTGCAGCAGTAACAGCATGGGGCAGGGCCACACAGCCCCCCACCAATGCCAAGGCCTGCACAGGCACAGAGTGACCCGGAGGAGGAAGAACCTGAGCCTGCCCCAGTAGGCAGAAGGAGCCGTCCCCAGTGTGCCCTGGCATTGGCAAAGAGGCAATGCATAGCACATGCACTGACACCGTAGGGTCCCAGGGAATGACACGTCTTTCCGACTAGCACATACAGTAAAAGGGATGCCAAACATGACACCACATGTGCTCAACCATGTACGGAGAGTGTACTGTGTGCATCCGACATAGGCAGCCCTCCAGCACCATCCACAAGTCTGGCACACCCACAAGGTAAGTCAATCAACCTACCAATTGCCAAATGGAGGAGAATGTGTTGTCACCTGTAGCTATGGTATGAGCATGCAAGGGAATTGGGTGGCTGAATGTTACGGCGGCAGATAGTAGACACCTGTAGTGGCACCCTGCCATATGTAACACATACTGGAGTCACCATAGTAGCCAGTACTACACATGGTGACAAAAACCACTGCAGGAAATGTGCTGAGCGAAATGTGTGCCCATATGCCCCACACATGCCAGTCAGGACTGTTCACATACCCAACAACAGTTGCAGCCAGCAGGACAGGTCGACAGAAACCCAAACAGGGCCTGTGCCATGGCCCCAGAATGATGGCTATGGTTAATACCACCCCCAGGCCTACACAGACAGACCACAGCAGGACAGGCAGTGGGTTGTCATTTCTGAAGGGTAGGACGTCAGACAGTAATATGTAGGGCAACCAAAGCCACAATCTGTAGTACACTGGTGTGCCTCTAGACAGCATGATAGCTAGCAATACAGAATGAAATGGAGTACATGACATACCAGTACAGTCATAGCAAATGTATACAAGTGTCACTTGTGTCCCCCATCCTACATAGCAATGTAATAACAGTCAGGTGTGCCTCTCCACTCCCATTTAGACATGTAGAAACAGTCAAGTGTGCCCCTACCCCCAATCTAGCGTAGAAATGTAGTAACAGTCAGATGTGCCCTCCAATCCTGTGTAGACATGTAGAAACAGTCAGATGTCCCCCCCCCCCCACAATCCTGTGTAGAAATATAGTAACAGTCAGGTGTGCCCCCCACTTGTATGTAGACATGTAGAAACAGACAGGTGTGCCCCTTCCCCCAGTCCAGTGTAGAAATGTAGTAACAGTCAGGTGTGCCCCCCCAATCGTGTGTAGAAATGTAGTAACATGCATGAGTGGTATAATATGAGTGGAGCAGAGATGCCCAGAGGTGGCCAAGGTAGCAGGATAGGTTGTAGCATTTGCACAATATGCAGGTCTGTGTGTTAGGATGATATGTGTTTCATATTGTGTGAAAGTGGTCAGTATGTATGCATGTCGAGGTAAGACCTGGTGGCCATTGCCCATTACTGCTGACGACCAGGACAAGCCCTCACAACTGCAGTGCCAAGGACAATCCCCACCAGTATAACACTTGCTAGCAGTAAGCCATTGTAAATGTATGGTGGTAATATGTGTCACCATCTGAAAGACTGATATGGCATGGCTGTTGGCCTAGATATACAAGCAGTACACAGGGGAAAGTACCCCAGACATACAGTATATATTGTATCACTGTGAAATGGAGACACCCTTGGAATTGTACATACAGGTATGCATCACAGCAACCCGTCCTGTAGTAGGGGATACCGGTGATGTCTGCCCGAATATCGGCAGATGACAAAGGAGGTAGGACTGATGTATTGGAAGACAGCGGATGTACCTGGAATGCCCATGCATATGTGTGTGTCAGATGCAAGTAGTGTCCATAGCACACATGCACCCAGCTCACGTAAACACCACCCACAGGTACCTCTCTGACCATATCCCTGCTGCGGGGAATTGGTACAGTATGGCCCCACCTGTATATGGCAATAATGGAAGAATGCAGCATGCAGTGCAGGTATTCCATGCAGGTGTGTCCCTAGCTGTACGTAGCACCCTGCCAGCATCCACACCACGTGATAAAGACTGATAGGCATTCTATCACACCTACCCTGTCACCCCAGGGGAATATACTGTATGGTGTTCTGCGACTGTAGCCCTGACAGAATGCAACAGCCTGACACATGTGGCCCGCAGCAACACCTAATGCCCCACAGGCCTCTGCCAAAGGCCTGTGTCACACACGTACTGCCAATGCATGTTAAGTCATGGACACCTGTGATGGGATGATACCCATAAGGAAAGTATCAGAGAATGCATGCATAATGTATGGGAGAGGTTAGAATAACAGAGGGGTGGGAGTTGGGAGCATGGGTAGCATGAAATGTGCAGGGTCTGACACCAAGCTCTCTGTCCACACTATACCTGGCTGCAAACACATAAATGGGTGGCTACACACCTGCCTGTACACCACAATAGGGTTAATGTCCTGACCCATGGCCTCTGCCTTTGGGCAACCTGTGCAAATCTGTACAGCTGTGAGGCATTGCCACAGCAAGATAAGCCCATACTGTCATGTCAATGGGTGTAAAAGTATGGGATCTCCCACCAGCACTCTACCAAGGTGCTGAACCAGATACACAGACCCAGCAGCAAGTGTCTGTAGCTCCCCCTCCAGAATGGCATAACTTACCATGAATATGTAGGTTTCTGCCCACAGTACCGGACACAGCTGCAGTCACCCTTGTCCCCACAAGACAGCACTGTAAGCAAGAATGTCCACCTGGCAGTACATGAAGACAGAAAACATCACTGTGTATAACAGTACACATGTCTGAATATCTCTGCTAACAGCAATACCATGCAGCTGAAGCAGCACAGATACAATCACTTACAGTACACACTGTCCCGTGCACAGTTTGCACCCATATTGCCAAATGATCGACGGATACCCTGCAGAAGCACTTTGCTACCTGTAGGTGTACAACACAAAGGTCTACACTGGAGTACAAACTACCTGGAATTGATCCACACATTCTATAAATAAGGGCATACTGGGCATGCTCACACACTTAGAGAAATGAAGGCAATCTTAGTCAACAACATACTGAAAGGTCATACTGGGCATGCTCACACATGTAATCAAATGAAGCCCATGTCTGCAAACAACAGCGGACCAGACATATCTGGCAGTTGCAGATGTTAGTGCAGACACTCCTCAGTATGCCTCATGCATGCTTTGCTCACACATTGGTTAGGAATACAGGCATATATCCAAGGACGATACACTGTAATAAGCCAAACGTACACTTACATAGATGTGTGGAAGAGAGTGACTGTGACAAGGGGCCAACCATTATAAGGTTTGTCCCACCCAGCACACAACCAAATGACTACAACCACATGATGCGCAGATGTCACTCACCGTAGACATTAGCCGCCGGTATCTTTCAGCATTATGGACTATGTGGTGCAAGTGCTAGCTGTACAATATGACTGCACAAGGAAGTAGTCATCTAGCAGCTGTATATATGTACCTGTGGAATATAATCCTGTGTGTGCCCGCATGTGATGTGTCAACCTCTAGATGAATGGGTTATGGCCCGTGCACACACACTGCCCTCCCCATAGCCCTACTATGACAAACCCGCTGAGGTCATCCACTTTGAAATACACCCTTGGGAAAAGTGTAGCCCCACAACTGCGTAAAGTAGCTAGGTAGGTGTTCTAACCCGAGATGTGGCAACTGTGTGTGTGTGTGTGTTAATATGCATGTCTGTCCCTGTCTGTGTAGAGAGCGATGCTTTTTAGGGTAGCCATAATCCTTACAACCCCCATACTCAACTTGGGCAAGGCTGCTGATGTCACCCACCTAGAAATACACCTCTGGGAAGGTTGTAGCCCAGTAAACTCCATAGCACATCTCATAACTGAGTACTGCTGTAGTGTGATAAAGTAGCTAAGTAGGTGTGTTCTAACCCCAGATGTGTCAAGTGTGTGTGTGTGTGTGTGTGTGTGTGTGTGTGTGTGTGTGTGTGTGTGTTTATGTGCGTGTCTGTCTGTCCCTGTCTGTGTAGAGAGCAATGCTTTTTAGAGTAGCCACACTCCTTACAATTCCCATACTCGACTTTGGCAAGGCTGCTGATGTCACCCACCTAGAAATACACCTTTGGGAAGGTTGTAGCCCAGTAATCTCTGTAGCGCGTCCCATAACTGCGTACTGCTGTAGTGTGATAAAGTAGCTAGGTAGGTGTTCTGACTCCAGATGTGGCAACTGTGTGTGTGTGCTAGTGTGTGTGTCTGTCTGTCTCAGTCTGTGTAGAGAGCAATGCTTTTTAGGGTAGCCACACTCCTTACAATTCCCATACTCGACTTTGGCAAGGCTGCTGATGTCACCCACCTAGAAATGCACCTCTGGGAAGGTAGTAGCCCAGTAATCCCTGTAGCGCGTCCTGCAACTGCGTACCGCTGGATTGTGATGTAGAACTGTGGCAGGGTTCCATCCCCACCCATGGCAGTTCTGGATGTTTTGTGTGTGTGTCCATGTCGTATACGAAGCAATGCATTATAGGCTAGTCACATACAGTACATTTCACATGGCCCACTTTGGCAATCCAGCTGATGTCATTCATTGTGAAATACAGCTTTGGGGAAGAAGTTCTCTAATAATCCCTGTGGTGCGTCCTATAACATCTCCATGCTGTAGTGTGGTATAGGCCTCTGTCAGGGGTTCTATACCCACACATGTAAGTTGTGGATGTTTTGTGTGTGTCTCACTGTCTGTGTAGGGTGCAGTGCATTTTAGGGTAGTCACCCTTAAGTACATTTCACATGGCCTACTTTGGCAATCCTGCTGATGTCATTCATTGTGAAATACACCCTTGGGGAAGGAGTACTTCAGTAATGTGTATGGCACGTACTATAATTGCGTAGTGCTGAGGTGTAATAAACTAGTTAGGTAGGGGTTCTACTCCCAGACATGACCGGTTTCCGTGTGTGTGTGTTCGTATCTCGTATCCTGTGTAGAGGTGATTGTGAGCGTCTGACACCTGCGGCCAATGTGGAGCGGGTTTTGCATATGTCTTATATGTTGGCCCTACTATATAGCACAATGTCCACCATACAGGGATAACAGATATGAAGTAGCTGAGAGGCTGTGGTGCAAAGCCATACCCATACATGTGACATCAAGGACAGGCAATCACATTTAGCAACCCCAGTATTACCCAGAGCACACTCTCAACCCATGTCTCATATGCACACACATGCCTAGGCAACAGCCAATACGTGGGTAGTACACTGCATATTGGCCACTGATAGTAACTATGGAGTGATAGCAGTGGGCTACAGAGGACATGTCACCTGTCCATCTGTCCAATATGCACATACATGCTGACAGTGCCACCTGTGGTGCCATCACGTGCCCCCCATTGGACATACCATGCCTGACATGCCCTGTATGGACAGATGCCACTGACACCAGGGAATGATGTCAGCATGCTACCAAAGTAGGTGCAGAGTAAACCTGGTGTCAGTTACCGGTCCCCACCACAGGTGGACAAGAGTGGCACATATGATGGTAATCTGTGTTCACAACATGGGCCAGACACCCCAGGGTTCCACATGTCACTGTACATGCATGTGGGAGATGTGCACATCCCAGACACTGTCCATGTCATGGAGTAAGGAACACATACATGGCAAGCGATGCACAGCATTGGCCACACACAATAGAAAGCCAGGTGACTGGATGAGGGGATACAATACCCACCTGTTTGGGCAAGTGCAGAAACTACAGCCCTGAGATGCAATGCAGACCATTGTCATGTGGCCTGATGCCAAGGTATACCCATCGCCTACCCTTGTATAACCTGCTACCACAGTCTACCACCACACACCCATGCAGACATGCACTCATGCATGTCAGTACTGGCACCCTGTGTGTTTGTCTGTGTATTGTATGGTGCGTATGTTCACAGCCACACTCATTACAACCCCCTGTCAGACACCTCCTCATACCCTTTGCCCATACAACCTCCGTATGGCCTGTGTGGTGCATGTGGTACCTGCTCAGTGATGTGTTGTGGCAATCCCGTTACTGATGTTTTACCCCTGGCCCTGCCAAGTGTGTCGATGTATGCGTGTCCCTGTGAGAGTGTGGCTGTGTTGACACTGGCACCTGTTTATGCTGACAGGCACGTGTACGTCACCTACCATATAGCTACCGTATCCCTGTTGCAGATGTCATGCACCATCACAGATATGTTCTGAGGGCTCCACAACAGGTAACCCATATGGCGCATCCAATAACTGCATCGAACTGTGAAAGAGTACATAGCTGTCAGGGGTTTGATACCCTGTGCTGGTAGGTGTGTGCTACAAACAAGCTGCAGATTTACTCTCCCACCCCTCCCTGACATGTCTTTGCCTCTGTCTGCCTCTCCAACTCCCTCTCTGGTGGATGTGGAGACCTACACCAGCTTTGCTTAGGCAGCAGCATGTGTATTTTAAGTGATGCTCATAATCAGCTGATGGCCTTTGCATGAATCACAGCCCTCCCCTAGCTGATTGCATGTGGAACAGCTGTGGTAACATTCCCATAGCCAGTTGCATGGAAACACACTCCGATGTCTAGGAACATCATGTTGGTGTTGGCCCTTGTCATTCACTGTGAGCAGGAACTAGAACTGTTGGTTGGCAACCAGCATCTGCGATGACTTGGGAATTTACCTCTAACATACACTGTGGAAACAGGGCAACACACAGGAGGGAGATGTTCCTGACCTGCCTACAAACTGTAAGTGCTGCTATACTGCATGCGGCTTACTGTTGGTTTAACAGTGTGTTTGTGTATATGTCTTTCCTACATGTCTCCATACCTGCCATGTCAGTTCCATGTTTATGTGGAATCCCCATCTGCAGGGTCATCTGCAGACAGGGCAGTGTGTTGTGCCTTTGGTTTCATGTGTTACCAACGGAGCATCTATCTATGGACTGCAGATGGTAGTGTGAGGATTGCAGTCTGCAGATGGTGAAAGCTGTGACAGTTACTGGTGTCTTATCCCTCATAGGACATATGTTGCCACAAACCCTGTTACAGCAGTAAATGTATGAGGTTATCACAGCAACATGTCATTATTGGCCCTGTGTATGTGCTGCCAGCCACAACTCTGCCAACCTGTGTACATATGTCATGCATGATGTGGTGCGTATGTGCTGTACACCATAATTAATTTCATCATGTCCGAGATATCAGACCGCCCCACATATTATGTACAGTAGGGGTTATATTTGATAACATAACCTGTACATTCTGGGGATGTTTGTACAGTCCTACGTGTGTGTGGGCATCAGTGTTACAGACAGCAGGTAGCAAAACCTTCTACAGGAGAACCGGCACACCCAGGGCAGCTACATATTTGTAGGAGGTTTAGGAACTACAGACAGTGTGTGAGTAGAGCCATGTTATGCTTTGTATAATACTGGTGTTACAGGGTGTGTTTGTACATACTACTTTACCTTGGAATGCAGTCTGTCTGCATAGCCCTCAACTGTGGGCCTATCCTCTTGGTGGCCAGAGGTGTGCCTAACATGTTGTCTGTCCACCACACAGGTCCTGTGTCTGATATTCCACTGGCAGTGTGTGTGTGTGTGTGTGTGTGTGTGTGTGTGTGTGTGTGTGTGTGTGTGTGTGTGTGTGTGTTTTGAGTGCCATCAGTACATGGCCTACATATCAAGCTTTGCACATATGACATGCTGTGTGGGGGGGAGGGGTGTTCTGTAGTGGGCTGTGAGTATATCACACTGCCATTGCTGCCATCAGTCCACGTCTGTTGTATTCCCCACACACATATGGTGGGGCTGGGGCCATATATGTGTGGGCGTCACCTACACAATACATGTGTGCTCTTATGCACTCCAGAGGCCAGTGTATGTAACAGTGGTATATGGCCCTGTATTATTGAGTCTGGAGGGGGAGCACCATAAATTACCTAGGCTGTTAAATATGTGGGGGTATCAGGGGTGAGCTGCCATAAGGTATCTGGATGTAAAGTGCCGTATACTTCGCCTATATTTACATCACTTACATATATTCGGTTACTCCAAGCCTACTGCCTCCTGCCAGACAGACTGTTCTGTTTGTCAGTGTGCATGTGATGGTGTCAGTTATGCTTTGTTATGTCACAGTTACAACCCATGTGGTCACATGACGTCTTTACCACCCTCTGCTGTTGTACAGAGTGTAGATAGAGGCTGCTGAA